>NC_137607.1:42158509-42186009 GCF_963280865.1 Gymnoscopelus braueri | reverse complement strand
CTTGTATGTCTGCTATTTTTGAGAACCACTGCTCTAAACCACTGTTCTAAATCCTAAGAGTTTTCTGAAAAACGTATGTTTTTGAAGTGGACTTATGTTTTTAGCTAATATATATATATATATATATATATATATAAATATATATATATATATTAGCTAAAAACTAAAATGACAGATGCTTTCCTGCTTTTAATGGTTTAAATTATGGAGAATAATTACATTATTTATTTAAATGAATACATTATGTTCTCACTGCAATGCCATCTGTCCGTCAGTCAGTCATAATCATAGTGTTCTTGGTGCGGTTTATGATCAGAGCTGATAAGACTTATAAAGGAGCCTCTGTATGAGAAGCATTCCTACAGTGATCCCTCTGCACACCTTGACCTCTAGGCTTAGGGGTCGCACAAAAACACATTGTACAAAATCAAAACTTGTTTTCATCTGCTTTCAACCTGGCGTTTTGGGCAGTCATTATTATATTGTCAAAAGTAGTCCAAATGTTATCCAAAAAATTACAAAAAATGGACGATCTACATGCTCACAACGCATTACGAAGTGACACGTTGTGAGCTTGTAGACCGCGTATGGATCACTATTCATCCTATGAGAATATACTGTATAGTGTGTTTGCAATTTGCATGCATGTGTATGTCTGTGTGTTCATGCACACACACATGCATTCACACGCACACACACACACACACACACACACACACACACACACGCACGCACACACACACACACACACACACACACACACACACACACACACACACACACACACGCTTTGTCAGATGTAAGAAGGTGGGACTGCAAGGAAAGATTTGGTTCCGAACCGTTATTCTATCTGACCTCTAGGCTTGTATATCTGACCTCTAGGCTTGTATATCTGACCTCTAGGCTTGCATATCTGACCTCTAGGCTTGTATATCTGACCTCTAGGCTTGCATATCTGACCTCTAGGCTTGTATATCTGACCTCTAGGCTTGCATATCTGACCTCTAGGCTTGTATATCTGACCTCTAGGCTTGTATATCTGACCTCTAGGCTTGTATATCTGACCTCTAGGCTTCTACATCTAGGCTCAGGGTCAGGAGGTCATAAGTTTCTATCTGACCCTTGACCTTCTGATCCTGAGCATTTCACCACAGCTCCAAGCTGAGTGACATCAAACCAGATAACATGTGCCTTCATGCCGCCCACCAGCTGTTGTCCTCTCTCACTCTCACTCTCTCTCTCTCTCTCTCTCTCTCTCTCTCTCTCTCTCTCTCTCTCTCTCTCTCTCTCTCTCTCTCTCTCTCTCTCTTTCTCTCACCCACACACTGTTTGTTTTTCCATCTTAAATCTGCAATCCTGGACTTATTTTAAACACTTAAACTGTATACTTAGTTGACCCTCAGAGGACAGGGCTATATACTAGTTCCGCTCCTCTTTTCCCTCTACACCATACAGTATATTGACCAAAATTTGCCGATTTGCAAGCGCTCTCTCTCTCTCTAGCTCTCGCTCTCTCTCTCTCGCTCGCTCTCTCTCCTTTGCTCCCTCTGATCATAAATCTCTCTGTTCCTAGAAATCTTTCTTACCCACATGTACAGGACCAGAACTTAAGGTCTGTAATGTGACCTACACATCCTTACACTCTCTCTTTCTCTCTCTCTCTCTCTCTCTCTCTCTCTCTCTCTCTCTCTCTCTCTCTCTCTCTCTCTCTCTCTCTCTCTCTCTCTCTCTCTCTCTCCCCATCAACAGATACTGTGTTGAGGTCATTGATGTGATACCATCAGTGTATTTTGAAGTGCTGCGTGACTGCACTCCTCCACTTGCACAATCCTGCAGAGTTGTTTTGCAAAAAGCCTTGTGCGTGTGATTGCGTGCGTGTGTTCTCCCAACACTGACAGACAAGAAAATTAATGGGGTGTGGCCTAGCCATAATGCAACACAGATGTCGAGTTAGCATTGCTATGCTATGGAACGTTACGTTATGCTTGCACGTGAGTTCCGTTTACGCAGCTGGACTAACATATGGAAATGAATCTCCACGCTGAAGCTGACATGTATAAATCTATCTTTCCCCATAATGTCCGAATAGCTTCATGACAATAAACTGAGGGTGTTTAGTCTCCGACTTGTATTCAGTCTCTGTGTTATTGTGACCTATAGCGAAGAGATCAACTCAAATGAGAGAGGAGAGGAGAGGAGCGGAGAGGAGAGGAGAGGAGAGGAGAGGAGAGGAGAGGAGAGGAGAGGAGAGGAGAGGAGAGGAGAGGAGAGGAGAGGAGCGGAGAGGAGCGGAGAGGAGAGGAGAGTGTTGACCTCTGGGTGGTTAGTGGGTAGGTCGTTGTTGACTTATCTCTCTGGTCTGTTTTAATTCAGAGTTAAACACAGAGGCCGATGCACTCCACGAGTTCCTTGAAAAATAAAAACAACAACTTGACCTCTTCTCAGGGGGCCCATGGTGGCCCAGAGGCCCCGACCGAGGAGGGGTCATTGTGGTTTGGCACAGACCAGCGGGGTCTGGGAGGACTGGGTCAGAAGTAAACTAAGTCAAGACACTCCCTAGAGAACTGCTTAGTGCTTACATATAAT
The DNA here is from genome assembly GCF_963280865.1 of Gymnoscopelus braueri. Classification (NCBI taxonomy): domain Eukaryota; kingdom Metazoa; phylum Chordata; class Actinopteri; order Myctophiformes; family Myctophidae; genus Gymnoscopelus; species Gymnoscopelus braueri. The sequence goes on along the minus strand of NC_137607.1, from coordinate 42,183,423 downwards.
GTACAAAATGAAAGACCCTAACAAACTGCAAAGTGGAAGGCAGTCTTGTAGACTGGAGGTCAACAAAGAAGTAAGATGTGTCTTCATAGGCTGTTACTATTTGTATTCTATTTAATATAATTTATGTAGACTAGAGATTTCATAACAAAGCAGGGATTTGCTCTGAAATGTTTATTGGTCCTGTTTGTTTATTAAAAACCTTCAACAATTTCTACCAGACAAACAAATAATTTAATTACTGATTAAAATGTGTTTATAATGTTGCCATGATATGATCAACGTGGGCTATGTGAGCAACTGACAAACAACATTCAAACAACTTGTCTTTTCCTTGCTTTGAAATGTAAACAGATTCTTATTTAGTTGCATCACCTCTCCTCTCCCCTCCCCTCCCCTCCCCTCCCCTCCTCTCCTCTCCTCTCCTCTCCTCTCCTCTCCTCTCCTCTCCTCTCCTCTCCTCTCTCAGATTGCTAATCTAAACAGCGTTCACTCCATAATCTCTCCAGAACAGGGAATGTGAGAACATGTCATCACACAACACAATCTCATCAGTGCGGCGCGCTTCAAAAACAGCCGCCCCTATTATTGCCTATACAGTATGTACAACCCACACACCGGCGGCTATAGGCACGCAGCACACTTGTCAACGTGCTGCACAACAACATATTGTATGTCACCAGTGGTGGAAAAAGTAGGGAGACTGGGGGCAAAAGTAGGGGGCAAACGTAACACACTCAATAATTCTAATCAGAAATAAACTAGAGGGGTGAGACTACTTCTGCACATGCTCAGTAGGGTCCTCTCTCTGCCTATGGAATGATAGAATGATCATTTCTCAGCAGAAGTTTTCAACAAAAACAGATTTTGAGGTGTAAACGTACATTTTTGGATGTACAGTATTTTCCTGCTGCTGTCTAAAGTTTAGATGACAGCTCATTTAAAACTTAGATGAATTGTATCTCTATGTTATTGGTCACAAATTAATGTCAGCAGCCTATGCTAGTATATGTGTTTCTAGCTAGAATATGGGATTTTATCATGGCTGGCCGATCGGGGGCAATTGTAACACAGTGACCGGGGTCAATTGTAACTGTACAGTATGTGTTTCAATGCAAGCAGATTTTTTGTCTGGGATTACATACTTTTATGTTAGTAAATGAACATATTTCACTAAATTTCACTAAATTTTAATACATTTCAATAAATTTCAATACATTTCAATACATTTCAAAGTAAAAATATTTTTTAATAAAAAATAGACATACATTTGAAAAAACAAAATAGAAAAATAAAATAATTCGAATAAAAATACAAAATAATAATTAATTAAATAACAAAATGTAATTTCATATATAAAACATTCTTAAGTCAAAATGTTAAATTATAAAAAATATATATTACTTAGTGATGTGCTTTTATTTCAGATATAGAGTTTTAATATGACTAATTTTTACAGTGTTACAATTGCCCCCAACAATTGCCCCTGTCACGAGGGCAATTATAACACTCTGACTTATTGCATTAATAATAATATTTTAGTCTTGTCCTTGTAGATCGGCTATTTTCAAATGGACTAAATGTATATAGGGCTGAAGTGGTTAATGTATGTTTTGTGATAATAATCAAAATCTGCAAAGTAACTAGTAACTAAAGCTGTCAAATAATTGTGGTGGAGTAAAAGTACAATATTTGCCTCTGAGATGTAGTGGAGTAGAAGTAAAAATATTGGAAATGGGAAATACTCCAGTAAAGATTCCTCAAAAGTGTACTTAATTACAGTACTTGAGTACATGTGCTTAGTTACTTTACACCACTGTATGTCACGCCACTGTCTTATTTCCAGTGCCGTTGCTACTGAAAGAAAACATTTTTGTTACATCCAGGCTCCCGTAGCAACTCTGTTTGACTTTTCTCACTTGATGCACTGCTGTGCCTAGACACTGGTTTTTATTCATTCATTATTTAAAGGTAGGGTAAGTGATATTTTTTGATTAAAACAAAAAGTATTTTGTTAAAAGGTTAAAGCACTATATTGTGATAGTAATCATTGCTATAGAGTGTTTGTTCAGTAACAGGGGCCTCCCCGTCTCTCCAGCTCTTTAATAAACAGAAAATATTTGTTTTGGTAGGTGACAATATTTCAGCCAATCAGAAGAGAGTACCCATTTATCAGCTTAATTTTTATAGTGTTCCAGTTCCCATTTTGTCAGCTCATTTCTTAGTGTCATCGCTTCCAATTTCACTTGTTTAATCTGTATCCTGACTGAGTACTCTATCCGATAAAATTGGAAATGAAACTGAAACTGAAACGAAAATGCATTTTCTGTTTTAAGAGCTGGAGAGACATGGAGACTCCTGTTACTGACAGACACTCTATGAGTACTATCAGAATTTAGAGCTATTTAACACTTATTTTAACCAAAGAAAATCACTTACCCTACCTTTAAGTCATACTGTGTAACTTTTTCCAATTAAACAAATGTTATTTTTGATATAATCCTTCCACATTCGTATTTTTTGGCAATTTCTCTAAACGCTGTCTTAGTGTCTGTCCCCAACACTCGCACGAAAATGACGCCCAAAATATCTACCTGCAGTATTCATTTTGGAATTCTGTGGTTTCAGAGCTGAGCAGCACTCTAGAGCTAGGTCTAGAAGCCAGGGGGTTAGGGGGGGTCAGGTCAAGGATTTGGGGTCACGACCTTGTCATGAGAAGAATGACATTGTCAGTAATGCTGTTTAACAGGTGTCTGACTGACACACACCCAAAGGGGCTGTTTCAACCTGAAAGGCCAAGTGAACTGGCTTTTCACCAACTATCCAACTTCCATAATGTGACACATATTTCCTAGCGTAACAGGGCTGCATGGGTGCGTCTCAGCCAATCAGCGATGGTGTGCATGTCATATCTCTGCTGTTCGGCCGGAACCAGCTAAATCCAAAATGGTAATTGTTCAGGAAAGGAAAAACAAAATAAAAAAATTTCAGAAAATGAAGAAAACCTTATATTTTTAAAACAAAGCAATACTGCCTCATCAAACTTGGTATTGTGACTTTATATATTATCAGATACTTGCATGTGTCATTATATTATCACCACTTTACCCAAATCCAGTGCAAGTGGAGTTAGGAGGTTTTGTCCATCATTGATAAGAACAGCTGGCAATGGATCTCAAAGCTCACAACACATCACAACGCATTGTGAGCTTGGAGATCAGCTATTTATGGTGAGCGCCATCCTCATGTACTAGATCAAGCTGAATTCTGTACTTAAACAACTTTTATTTTAACATGCATTGTAAACAACCATGGATCTAACTGTTACCACTGTTGTTCTTCTACAGTTGAGTGCAACAAACAATTCTGCCTCAATACTCAATCATGTATTTAACAAAAGCGATCATGGCACACCAACAATAAAAAAATGGCATATAAATACAAAATACATTCATGAAAAATAGAATCTTTAGCCTATCAAATCTGTAGCCTACTGCACTAACAATAACAACCACAGTTGAATTTACCTATCATATACCTATCAACATTTTATTATCACACTGTTGTGTGTTGTGTGTTGTGTGTGTGTGGGTGGGTGTTTCTTAGTGCTTTAGATTGTCATAAAAGCTGTGAAAGTCTTTTGGCATGATCTCCTTGAGCTCTTGGAGATGTTTGAAACAAACTCCTGCACACACTCATTCTCTGTCCATTAACATTTAAAAAGAAAACACGAGCAGATGACCTTTGTGAAGACACCCTTCTCCTCTTTACTGGGGTGACATCTATCAAACCTTGCACATACATTCTCTTCTCTTCCCAGTTTATGTTCTCCCAAAAGCATTGAAAAAATCTTCTCCCTGTCTGCCTCATACAGAGCAGAGCTTCTCGAGAGCCTGAGAGGAGGGGGGAGTTGTTTGTTTTTGACGGACAGTTTGAGGGTCCAATGGAGTTAGGAGTTTTCGTCAGAGGCGCTTTTTTAATACTTTTCATATGTTATTATTTAAAAAAAATTACACAGATGTAGAGGGGGTTCAATAGCGTTGATTTATGAGAAAAAAAAAAAAAACTGAAAAAGGAGTTAGCTGGTCCCGGCTGGACACTGACGATATGATATTATTGGTTGGAATTGGTTAGTAATCGTAATCAAGCATTATCAGTTTTTGTTTGACAGGAAGTAATTCAACTTTTAGGGACTTTTGAAAAAAAAGAAATACACCAAGGGAGTTTATTAATTTATTGGCATCTATTGATTAACCAGGTCCCCTTTATGTCGACAGATATGATCTAAAAGTGTGCAAAAATATTATACGTGTATCATACCATGTTTTTAATTTTTACATCCAGCACTGGGATTCACAGGTGTTTCACCCGGATGGGTGTGGTTTTGCAGGACATGCACGCTTCTGAACAAGGCGGGTACTGAGACAGGACTAGGCTTGAGCCCAGGGCCAGGCCCGTCCCAGTGAGGTGCCAGGCGAGCCAGTGCCCGCCCCGGGCGTTGCTGTCGACTCCGTTGCATATGTATCCGATAGAGTTACTGTTCAATTTTGAAATAGATCATAACAGATAACCAGTTATGATCTACTTCAAAATTGAACATACAGTAAGTGTTGACATTCAACGTATCTGTGGTTTGCAGAAATGTAACAATGCCAACGTTTTGCTTCTGGTGAGCAAGCTGCAGGAGAACAAGTTTACTTTGTCCTCAATGTGATTGTGCTGTAATCTTAATGGTGATATCATGTCTGGAGCGCTGGACCAAACACATTTCCCCAGTGTCTTAGTCACCTCTATGTGTTTGAACTTTTGGTTTCACTTTGAGAGTTGACATTGTGGGGTTGATGGGGACTTCCACTGTGATGCAATCCATGGCTGTGGATTGAAATACCAGCCTGAAGTAAGAGGATAAAAGTCCCCCACCTGGTGATAGCTATGATGTCATGTGTGTTTTTGAATACTTTATTAGACAGAAATGTAAACGGCACGAGGTACAGTCAGACAGTTAGCCTAAAAGGATAACGCAAAAAAGTCCTGTGTGTGTGTGTGTGTGTGTGTGTGTGTGTGTGTGTGTGTGTGTGTGTGTGTGTGTGTGTGTGTGTGTGTGTGTGTGTGTGTGTGTGTGTGTGTGTGTGTGTGTGTGTGTGTGTGTGTGTGTGTGTGTGTGTGTGTGTGCGCGCTCGCGCCTGTCTGTCTGCCTGTCTGCCCTCCTCGTCTGTCTGTCTCTCGCAGTGTTTTCCTGAGAGACTCCCTCTCTCCACAGGCACCTGGGTTTTCAAAAACAACCTCCCTGTCTGAGAGAGAACGTGTAAAACAAACCCAACAGGTTCTGTTTTTCTGTCCTTCAATGTGAGGCAAACAGTGAGCAGGGCAACCAAGGAGAGTCAGACAGAGAGAGAGAGAGAGAGAGAGAGAGAGAGAGAGAGAGAGAGAGAGAGAGAGAGAGAGAGAGAGAGAGAGAGAGAGAGAGAGAGAGAGAGAGAGAGTCAGAGAGAGATGGAGAGGAGAAGAGAGCGAGAGAGAGAGAGAGAGAGAGAGAGAGAGAGAGAGAGAGAGAGAGAGAGAGAGAGAGAGAGAGACAGGGGGATGCAAGATTCTTGTTGTTAAAATGTTTCAAAAATACAGATCTATAAGCTCAGAGTTCCCCGAACCCCACTGTGAGAACCCCTGGGCGGGGCCACAGAAGGAGAGATGAGATGAGGATAAGTGTGTTGGCTTCAAATGGTTCCTGAGAAGGAGCATGGAGGCGACGGAGACGTGACACCTGTCAACGCTTCTCTGGACTAACAGTTTGCTGTGAGTCAGGGGGAGGGAGGGGGGGGTTGAGTGGACTTGGCTACCCTCAGTGTAACCCCTCCTACAGACAGACAGACAGACAGACAGACAGACAGACAGACCTATCAATCCGGCTGCGATCTCTTCTACATAAGATCTCTTCTATACACAGAAATAAATCTGGGTCTCTCAGATTCTTTGTTTGTTTGTTTTGTTTGATATGCAAAATGGCAAATAAAAATGTAAGTAATTAACAAAAAAAAAAACAATCTGGACTTGAAAGACATTATGATTCACAAAAGTGATTATTTGACATTTTGATCTCTCACACTGAGTGTCCTTCTCTCACATCCAGTTGTCTTTATACTGTATGTAAAAGACAATGCTGCCAGAATCACTCACACATCCATTTACCAGCAGTAAAGAGCTGAGAGTGGGCGAGAGAGTAGAGAGAGAAGAGAGAGAGGTCCAGTTTTGTGCTAAAAAAAAAACCCCATGTCGTGTTTTCCAGTTTGAACTTGCTGCTTGCTTCTCTGCTGGTTCTTGGAAAACGGGCCCTCTCTGAGTGCTCTCTGGCTCACATGGAAGCATCTGACACCGTCCGTCCGCACGCTCTCCAGAGGGAAGAGTTGGCCCAGGCCACAGCAGCCTGACATCATGGCCCAGTTGTTGCTCCTCTCAACACCGACTGCACACTAACAAACCCTCTGGGCTGAGGAGGACTGCATGGATTAAATAGCAAGTCTGTCTCTCTGCCTGCCAATAAAAGCCACATATCTGTGAGCAGGAAGGATGTTGTTTAGGAAGGAAAAACAGGAATGCGCCCTTTCTTTACTCACGTGTGTGAGTATTTCTGGGAATTTGCCTTGGAGTTCGTTTAACCACTTAAATGAGAATTTTAAAACACTTCTGGGGTCACGTTCGCTATACTTCTACTTGGACTTTTGTGTGCACCCCAGACAGTTCTTTACATGATTCAATATTTAGATCATTGATATTCATTTGATCAGAGATGCCCCCCTCCAATATAAGCCTATTCAATTAAATTTTTTGTTGCTTTTTAGCCAAATTTTCTCCCCAATTTAGTCATTATGCCAATTAATTCCTCCCCCTACACATATCTGTGTGTTGTCACTGCTGTTGTATTCTACTGGCTCACCTGCAGCGTTCTGAATCAGCTGTCGTCTGATCGATTGTAAAGACAGTAGTCAAGTCAACTGATGATAAATGCAAGTTAAAAAAATAATAATAATAATAACTCCAATCTGGATAGGCCAGAAATAGGATTTGGGCTGCTAGTCTGAACATAGCCTTAATGCGGCTGTTGAAATTCAGGTCCATGACTACACCAAGACTTATGGCTTGGTTTGTTGTGGTTTCTAACATTACAAATTGAAACTGAGCACTGACTTAGCAGTTCAACTGATGGAGCAGGGCACTAAATGTGGTGTACCACTACCACCAAGCTCAATGAGTCACCATGACTAGCAGCACTCCATGGGTGCATTTAGCCTCTATTCAGCCATACAATGCCAAAATTATGAATTTGACATTCAGAGGTTATAAACACATTCAGTCAGCAGCCTCTTTGGTTTGGAACGCTTACTTCTACTGTCATCTGTTCACAAACTGGTCAGATTACTACTAGGCCTTACACCAAGAACTCACCTAACCCCTGCTCATTATGCTAGGGCGGGATGGCTCAGGGTAGAGGACAGAGTAAAGCAACTTGCAATGGGCCTGGCCTGGGATCTCACTGAACCCAGTTTCGGCACAGAAATGAGGTCAAATTCGTTCTACTGCTATGCCGCCAGAATGTGGAATGCCCTACCAACAGGCATAAAAAAGTGTGACTCTTTACTCTCCTTCAAAACCGCTCTAAAAGAGCACCTACAGGTGCAGAATGTCCCATTTCACAAGTTCAAAATATATAAATAAATACATAAAGCTATTTTCAAATGGCTGAAATTATATAGGGCTCAAGTTGTTTTGAAATAATAATAAAAATCTACAATCTAGTACGTTTTCATATAATTGTAGTGGAGTAAAAGTACAATATTTCTCTCTGAGATGTAGTGGAGTAGAAGTAAAAGTATAGAAACTTGTAAATACTGATCAAGTAAAAATACCTCAAAATTGTACTTAAACACAGTACTTGAGTACATGTACTTGATGGATAAATGTCTAACTATCTGAGAGTCACAACTTGATAGCGGTTCAAAGAACATAATTCTCCTATACTGTATGAAAAAGAAAGCAAAAGCAGAACGTTTTTTTTGTTTTTGTTTTTTGTGCAAATGTTTCACCAGCTGTCAAACACCATACCAACTTTGATTGATATCAGGCTCCTATAGCTGCCATCAAGGTACCAGTTTTTGATTTATATCTAAGTTCATATGGAGGACGTAAAATGGGAACTTTATCATGTGAAAACAAGGCGGAAGAAGTCAGTTTCTGTTCAAAACATAACTGGAAAATCGTTTAGTTTCCAAGTCCTGCTGAGAGTGATATTTACATTTGGTAGAACATTCAGCTCTAGTAGGTACACCTCTATAGAAACTCACAATCTTAGGCAGCCTCCAACATTAAACCACTTAAACCCTATAGACTTTGTACTTAATTGACCGGAGTCCCCCAGGGCTCTATACTCGGCCCGCTAATATTTCCCTCTATGCAATATCTCTTTGCCAAAAATAGCCAATCGGCGACACGTTGTGAGCTTGTAGATCGGCTATTTTTTCAGAATGTTCGCCCCCCAGAATAGGGACCCTATAAGATTAATGTCGTTAAGCTCAATTTATATGCCATCGTATGGCGGTGTTGCCGAAAAGCACTCATCTTCAGGCTAAAAACATGTCACTTGTTAGTCAATGTTATCTCTCCAGGACTCTGATCTACACTGTAAAATCCTCAGTGTTTATGTAAAATCCTCAGTGTTTATTTACTCTTAAGTGCACAAATGGAACCAAATAATGGACCCATAAGGGCAGATGCCGCTGCCGGAGAATGCACTTGCTGTCCCTCCCATTTGGTTCCATTTGCACACTCTCAGAGTTACAGACCTGTAAGGGTCCCATTTGGACCTCTTTGGAGTCTACAGAACATGGACCCAAGACACAATGAAAACATTTGATCATAATGTTCCAAGATGTATTCTTCACATGACCTTCTCGACAAATGTGTCTTTGTTTTTTTTTCAAAATCGACAAAATGTCACTACTTTAATTCAATTGAAAATGCATCATTTTTTATTTAACGCTGCGTGTCAAAGAGTGTTGTGCAGTGAAGTATAAATTAGGATTTAGTGAGATCATAAAGTATTTGAGTGGTGTTGATAAGGGGCATATTGATGACTCATCATTCCCGCATTAACATGCATGACTCATCACATTCTGCTAACACGAAAAAAATGCCCCTTTCTTTTACCCGTAAAACTTCATTGCATAACTTCAATCTGTTTTCAACTAATAACGTGGAAAAAAAACAACACTGACCAGTTCCAGATTTCATTCAGATTTCTCCGGTTTTCCTTTCCTAACAGTTCTGCCCACGCAGCCCCTCTGAGTGTGTGAGGCACGACACACATGTTCCGCTTAACACACTTAAAGGATGATTTAGCATCATGCACGCTGTGTCATCTGGACTCCATGTGAAGTGTTGTGTTTCATGTGAAGCCTCTACCGCAGTTGTGCTTTACCTTTTTTGATCTCTGGACCACTGGCATAATTATTTCAAACAATCCTCACCACAACAATATATACTGCTCAAACACATTATGGGATCCCTTCATTCTTTCGAGCAGTATGCCGCAGACGCTGTTGTTGGGCAGAAACCTCTTATCTCCATATTTTTACTTTGTTGTGTTTTTCCGTAAATTAACGCCCTACTTGATCATATCACAGCTGCACACAAAAGCATCAAAAGTAGCAGATCTACAAGCTTGAAACGCGGCGCGAAGCGTGGCTCAAAGCGACACGCTTCCAGCTTATATAGATCTGCTACTTTTGCTATTTTTTTATTTGAATCCTGAAGAGTAACAGTTTTGGACATATGAAGTTTCCACCTGACAGAGACGATATTACAACCACTATTAAAAGTAACGCAGCAAATCAGACTTTTATTTTTTCATAACATTCCCACACATGCGTTGTTTTGAATTTTTTAAACCAGAAAATGAAAATAAAGATGTACGTGAGATGTTCTGTAAGATTGTGTCTATTGGACAGTTGAGAGACCAACAACATTTGTGTATTGGTGCAAATTCACTGATTAGATCACTGATTAGATCTACATTACTATGACAACAATAACATTTAAGGACATCTGTGTTAACATAGTAGTCCTATATTTGAAATACAGGATGCATTTTGAACACACATCTTTACGTTAACTTCATCATTCAATAAATATCCTTTATTTAGTGTTTAATTTATTTTAATTGATGCCATCAATCTATGTATCACATACGTCTCAAATGGCAGAGATGGGATTTTGGAATACAAATGGATAGATTTCTATCTCAGACCTTTGTCATTCAGTGCGTGCAAACAGCAGAATGCATCATGATACTGATTAGTAGGCCTACAGCCTTGTTATTAGGAGACTGCATTAGTTCCAGTCTGTCTGTCATCAACAACACTTTCCACAACAAACTGTTTCTGCAACAAACTGCTCCGCCTAGGAAGGTGGAGTCTGTGTGTGTGCGTGTGTGTGTGTGTGTGTGTGTGTGTGTGTGTGTGTGTGTGTGTGTGTGTGTGTGTGTGTGTGTGTGTGTGTGTGTGTGTGTGTGTGTGTGTGTGTGTGTGTGTGTGTGTGTGTGTGTGTGTGTGTGTTATTTTAACAAACTTTGTGGTTAAACTTGCTCCACTCTCTCTGTACACAATGTACAGAAAACAAGGCCTTTGTCTGCCCCATGTCACATGACCATAAACAACCAATAGGAGAGCACAGTCTCCACGTGGAGGTTTCCCGTCCATAAAACACAACGTGTGTGTGTGTGTGTGTGTGTGTGTGTGTGTGTGTGTGTGTGTGTGTGTGTGTGTGTGTGTGTGTGTGTGTGTGTGTGTGTGTGTGTGTGTGTGTGTGTGTGTGTGTGTGTGTGTGTGTGTGTGTGTGTGTGCCTTTACTCCACTACAATTATGAAAACTGTAGTTACTTTGTAGATTTAGATTATTATTACAAAACATACTTTAACCACTTTGCGACACCTGTCAAAGACGCCCGTCTCCCGTCTTAGTATTTAGAGGAAAATAAAAATACAAGAAAAATCACAAGCGCAATATGTGCGGGTGCTTGCGTGCGTGCGTACGTGTGTGCGTGCGTCCCCTCCTAGCTTCAGCCCAAATTGATGCCGTTGGTGTGTACACGTGAGTGTGTGTGTGTGTGTGTGTATGGCTACAGGCTCTCTTCTGACCTGGGTTCACAACTGTTGATGATCTTCCTGTCACACACCTGTGTCATCTGTGGTCACGTGTGTGCGTGGTGTGTGCGTGTCATCTCAAGCTCAGCTGGCTCAGTGCCAGGTGGTACAGTAGTGTTTTTCATGTCAGTCACGTTCCAGACAGACCTGCTACATGGTTCTACTTCCTCTGCTTGTCTTGCAAAGTATTCTCTCCTGTCTCCACTGATCAACTTCTAATTAGAGTTAAAGTTGTTCTCTTTTTTTCTCTACCCCTGAACCCCCCCTTTTTGTGTTTTTTCATAAATTAACAGCCTACTTGATCACACTACAGCGTCACACATCGAAAATAGCACATAAATGCATTTTCCCATAGAAAGGAGGTGTCATTCACTGCCGCCTTTTTTCCTTTGTACATATAGTGTTTTGTTTTTTGTTGATGATTATTGTGTTATTTTTATGCTAGGTTGAAGAATTGAATACATAGGACCGCAATGGAAACAAGTCCCCAGGACTTTTTTGTGTTATCCTTTTGTTTTAGCCTTAATGTCTGACTGTACCACGTGCTGTTTAAACTTTTGACTAATAAAGTATTCAATCAATCAATCATATCACTTGCCCGTTCACCCGCCTGCTTGCCTGCCCTGGTTCCCCACAGCTCAATCATTCTGTATTTAACCTGCAACATTCTCTCACTGTTTGTCATGCCTCACTCCTGTGATCTATGTTTGGGTTCACCACTAAAGTTCACCAGTCATACCATATACCAACTAATGACTATAGCCACAGTCATTTGTTTTAGTCAGACCCGTTGAAAGAGAGAGTTACCGCACTCTTTTATCTCGCCGCAACGCCATCACGTGGTTCGTGTGTCGCGCGTGCTTCATCAACATTCAACACCCATTATGAAAATTGAATGTTTGGATGTTTGAATAGCCGAAGTATAAAATAGGGCTTAAGTGGTTAATGTATAATGTTTTGTAATAACAATCTATTCTGCAAAGTAAATAATAACTAAAAGCTGTCAAATAATTGTAGTGGATTAAAAAAGTGCAACATTTGCCTCTCTGAGATGTAGCAGAGTAGAAGTATAAAGTGTTGATACTGTAAATGCAAATGCTCAAGTAAACTAAATGTACCTTAAAATAGTACTTAAGTACAGTACTTGCGTAATTGTACGTTGTTAGTTTCCACCACTGGAAACCAGCAGAGAGCTAATAAGAATAAAGTGAGGATGCAGTCACAGTGTTCGCAGGGGCCCAGTGAAATTGTGTAGCCAATGTAGATTATGGCAGTGCTTCTCAAGGACACCCAAATGAATATATTTGGCCACGGACCCCCATGTGAATATGTTTTGTGCCAGGGACCCCAAGAAGAGAAGATTTGTGTTAAAAATTCAAAACTATTCAAAGATTTTCAAACACTTTCAAGATTTTTCTAAAATGTTTAAAAATAGCAGATGTACAAGCTTGTAGCGTGGCCAACATATACAATCTGGATAAAGTGGTTACAATGATCGTGATGCTGCATTAAAACCCATTGTTAGTCTGGCTAGTGCTAGGCAGGCTAACCCTAACCGCTAATTAGCACTGTCTCTAACCCCCAAGAGACAGTGGGGGCAGTAGCATGCCACTTGGACACAGATCGCCTGGAGAAGGTTGTCTGTTGCAAGACCCAAAACACCCAGTGACTCAAGGAAACAACACTGACGATGTGTCCAAGTTGCAAGTTGATGTTTGCGAACGCGGAAGGAGGCGCGGAAGCCGCGCCTCCGACCAAGTGGAGCTTACTATGTAACCGTGCTCGGGTTGTGTGTGTGTGTGTGTGTCTGTGTGCATTCTGTGTGCATGCACTGCCTGTGTGCAGCCGCCAGAGTGCGCCAGAGTGCAGGAATTTAGACAATGCTCTGATTAAAATGCACAACAGCCTGCAAACACACACACACACACACACACACACACACACACACACACACACACACACAATGTCAATGTTCTCTCTCCATCACGGTGAAATAACACGGATTACAAGTCCGTAAATACACAATATTTTCGAGCTGCGTTCGCTTCCAGCGTTCGCGCGTCTTACTTGTTTATTAACTGTCATTTTAGAATTTAGCGTTGTTGGCTATTCAAAAATGGCAGATATACAAGCTCACAGCACGTCACTTCGTGCCGCACTGCGAGCTTGTATATCTGCTATTTTGGAACATTTTGGAAAAATCTTGTGTGAGAATTACTGACTAAGAAGGCATTTGTAGAATCGGCCTCAGGTCTTTATGTATTAACACATTTTGCTGGGGACGCAAAAGGACCCCCACTTTGAGAGCCAACGCAATATGGGTCATGATGACCCCCAGAGGACCTCTGCTCTGGTGGGAGGCATGGCAGTGTGTAGATCACTCTCGTATAGGCTGAAATTATGGGATGCTTTTCCCTGGATAACTACATGTTTGGGGAAAATAACTGAGGAGGGTAAAACAACATTTAACATCAGATCACGTCTCCACACGCTGGTTTCATAGCCGTCATCTATTAAAAGCAGTCTGTGGGTTGTGATGATGAAACCTATGACTTATCTATTACCTCAGGCCATGCAGACGCAGCTCTATCTGTCTGAATCTCTCTCTCTCTCTCTCTCTCTCTCTCTCTCTCTCTCTCTCTCTCTCTCTCTCTCTCTCTCTCTCTCTCTCTCTCTCTCTCTCTGTCTCTCTCTCAATTAAATTTGTTTTGATTCAATTCTATCAGTGGTGGGAAAAGTACCCAAATGTTGTACTTAAGTCAAAGTATCAATACTGCAATGTAGAAACACTCTGTTACAAGTAAAAGTCCGGTAATGAAAATGTACTTGAGTAAAAGTATAAAAGTATAGGCATCAAAATATACTTAAAGTACCAAAAGTAAAAGTACTCATTATGCAGAATTATGCGTTTCACAAGTTATCATTTGTCTAAAGCTCACAACGTGATGCAACGTACGTTTTGTAATAATAATAAGCTACAAATTAACTAGTAACTACAAATAATTATAGTGAGTGAAAAGTACAAAAAAGTAAAAAAATAGAAAATCGGAAATACTCCAGTAAAGTAAAAGTACCTGAACATTGTACTTACAGTAAGTACAGTACTTGAGTACGAGTACTTAGTTACTTTCCACCACTTAATTCTATTCTATTCAAATGAGCTTTATTGGCATGGGGAATACAGTATACAATTACCCACTTGAACACTATTGTCCCTATTCTGGGGTGAACATGCAAGCTGACCACGCAACGTTGCTTTGGGACACATTGTGACCGTGTAGATCAGCTATTTTTGGCAAAGAGTTTTGGTGTAGAGGGACATATTAGAGCCCTGGGGGACCCCAGTCAACTAAATACATATAGGAGTGGTTTAAGTGGTTACATTGCCAAAGCAAGTGTGAAAACAATAAAATACTAAGAAATGTATGAGCAGTTAAAATAGAATGTGTAAAAAGAGCTGTGTCACATTGCATTTTTGCAATGAAATATATTATGTAAAAAGAAAAAAAAAGAAAAACTAGCTTAGAGAAAAAAACAAAACCAAAAGATGTATATAAAACTTTAGAAGATATCAACAATATTTCAAATGTATTTAAAGGTAGAGATGCTCTGGCACAGTGTAGATACTGTAGTGCAGGCATATACAGTACATGATTAGCAGTGTTTGGTTGTATTCCACTATATTATCCTTCTTCTGTCACAACAGCTCACAAATCATGCTGCTGTGTTTGCACATTGCTGTAGGCTACTTCACCCAGCCAGCACATACAGGAGTTTTTCATTATTAGTCTCATGTTTTCAAACTCTCTTTGGGTGTTTGTGATATGTGTCTTGTACATATGCTTGGTACACTTGTCAGGTAGTTAGAGAGTGCAGCTCTCTTCCCCCCCCCTCTCTCTCTCTCTCTCTCCCTCTCTCTTTCTCTCCTAAAACCATTCGACAAGCTCCATTCAATCTCTTTGTGTCATTCTGTCCTGATGATGTCTCTCTGCTTATACTGTTTGCTAAAAAAAAAAATCTGCCCGTCTCTCTCTCTCTCTCTCTCTCTCTCTCTCTCTCTCTCTCTCTCTCTCTCTCTCTCTCTCTCTCTCTCTCTCTCTCTCTCTCTCTGTGTTAGTCACACTTCAAATGTAACTCACAAATCAACTTTATGGTTCTCAGTCACTGTGTTTATAAACCCACTGAGAGCCAGAGAGCTTGGAGTAGAACGTATTAAACCCCTGGTCATCCTATACGTCCATACTGTACAGCTAAGAGGATACAGTCCTTTTAGAGGACTGTGGAATCTGTCTCAAATTAATATTTCATCTGAAATGGATGCATCTCCAAAGGTGAGCATTCTATCCATAAAAAAAACATTTATTTCAGTGAACATTTGTCTGTCTGTCTGTCTGTCTGTGTCTGTCTGTCTGTCTGTCTGTCTGTCTGTCTGTCTGTCTGTCTGTCTGTCTGTCTGTCTGTCTGTCTGTCTGTCTGTCTGTCTGTCTGTCTGTCTGTCTGTCTCTCTGTCTGTCTGTCTGTGTCTGTCGCCACACACACAGGGCTCTTGAATAGAGGGAGGCAACAACAACACATGCAAATGTTGCCACATGAGTCAGCAGGAGAGTGAACAGCATCAATCAGCTCTTTGTACATCCCTTGATGTACAAATGATGTCATTATCATCTATGTTGATCTGACATTTGGTCTGCATTATTTATTATACTGATACATTGTCGCTGTGGGGTGGAATGTTACATTGTGAAAATAGCCGATCTGCTATTTTCGGCTATTTTCAATACTTTTGTGCGACACTCTTGTATGATGAGGTAGGGCAAACGAACAAAACATAAAACGTTGACATGTAGGACAGCGCCGAGGCCATCCTACCTCATCCTACCTCATCTGATCTACAATCACATCACCAACATCTAAATTCATGTCCCTTTGTTCTGATTCAGAACCAAGGGAGATGAGTAGAAGGTTCAGAACTTCTGAACCTTCTACTCTACTGTAGGCCTACCCTTCTACGCACATTTGCTTGCTTGCAATATCACTCTGTCCTTATATTCCTTATATTCCTCATTATATATTCCAATACATTATTGGCCCATCGATGCACATTGGGAACGATGTCGGTCGAGAATGCATGCCCCTCTGGTTATGCAATACCCGTCGTAACCGTTGTCAGAGTACGTACTGTAGTGCAGTACCCAATGTCATAGTACTTGGAAATCAGTCTATATATGACGTCAGTACTATGACCAGATATTGATGACACACACATACACGCACACGCACACACAGATTCTGTGCATTTATAAATAGTTATTACTTTATTATATCTTACGTATTTGAAACGTTATGTCTGTATAGGCCTAAATAATGTTTTGTGTCTGAGAGCAATGCACCAACTCTAAGTTGTAGTACAGGTAAAAAAATAAATAATTACACGTGACCCATAAAAACAATTAACGCTGTGACCCATTTCTGCTTGGGAAACACAGCCATCACTGATCTGCGCAGCTGGTTGCTACTTGACAGGAGGGAGGAGCCACAAAGGTGTGATTACTGTAGGGTCAAGTATGTATGCCTCGGGTCAAGTGTGTGTGTGTGTGTGTGTGTGTGTGTGTGTGTGTGTGTGTGTGTGTGTGTGTGTGTGTGTGTGTGTGTGTGTGTGTGTGTGTGTGTGTGTGTGTGTGTGTGTGTGTGTGTGTGTGTGTGTGTGTATATATACACGTGCGTATATACACGTGCTTTAGGCCTTATAAAGCTGATGATGATGGAAAGGTCTGAGATGGCAGCACAGAACAGAACGGGCTGTCCTACATAAGCCCCTAGCTGCCCTCATATCTCCCTTTTCATCCCCTAAATAAGCTAGGAACCTTAAGGCGGCTTTCCATATACATGGACTTACCTAGCCCCACACCACACCACCCACCACAGCAACGGTTTCCACTACAATGAAGTGGGTAGAGTGGTGTGTAAGTGGTACTAAACTGGTGCCTAAAAAGTACCCAGTCTTGGGTAGGTCTGAGCTGGGCTAAGCGGGGCTAAAGCTGTGACGTATACTGATTGGTCGGCTCACAGCTGTGTCTGTCCACTCAGGTCTCTGTAAAATTTAAACACTACGGTAGCAGTGTTGCCATGTCCACTTATTATAAGCGACATTGGGATTATTTTTCTGTAAAGTTGCTTGTAAATATTGGTAGTACTTTTACTCCACTACAATTATCTGAAAACGTATTAGTTACTAGTTACTAGTTACTTTTCAGATATAAATGATTACATTATAAAACATACATTAACCACTTAAGCCCTATTTTATACCTAGGCTATTTGAAAATAGCCGATCTACAAGCTCACAACGCATCGCATCATTGTAGATCTGCTATTTTCAAACATTTTAGTACTTACTTTTGGTACCTTAAGTACATTTTGATACCAATAGTTTTTGTACTTTTACTCAAGTAATTCCAGACTTTCACTTGTAGAGTGCTTCTACATTGCAGTATTGATACTTCTACTGTACTTAAGTAAAACATTTGAGTACTTTTTCCACCACTGCTTGTTTCTAAAATGTAGTTGATTATTTGGGGCTTGTTTCCATATGTTGTTGAAACCAGTGGTTCTTAAACATTTTCATGTCAAGGACCCCAAATTAATATGTATTTGTCAACATTATATATGTATATATTTTTTTTAAATAGCAGATGCACACACTCACAATGC
This sequence comes from Gymnoscopelus braueri, assembly GCF_963280865.1. Lineage (NCBI taxonomy): Eukaryota > Metazoa > Chordata > Actinopteri > Myctophiformes > Myctophidae > Gymnoscopelus > Gymnoscopelus braueri. The sequence goes on along the minus strand of NC_137607.1, from coordinate 42,165,524 downwards.
GTCGCATCGCTACGCGTTGTGAGTTTGTAGATCTGCTATTTTCAAATAGCCGTAGATAGTCGCTTCTTTTGGGATTGTTTTCATAGACCTGATTGCTTATTTTTTTCCGCTAAACCTGGCAATAATGAATGTGCGACGATACACGCTAATAATGTTTTTTATATAAGTGATGGCAACGTGTTTAGACACCACACAGATCTTCCCAACAATAGCGAAGATTAAAGTCAGGGTGAACATGGCCAAATAATAACTTAAGAGCCAAACTAGCTCTGAGGAAGCACGCTAGCATTTAGGCTAACCCTGTAGCCTGAGGCTAAGTTGGTGTGTTAAAGAAAGGGGCGTTGATTTCCTTTCGGGAGGGGAGGAGAGGGTGGGGATTTTGCGAGTGGGGACTTTTGTGCAATGGAAACGCAAGACATTTTGAAGCGGTGCGGTGCGGTTCTGGACTGTACTGGACAGTGTCGTGCTTAAGCTGTGATGGAAAAGCGGCTTATGTGACCCATTTGGGACCTTAGTGACCCATTTGGGACCTTACAGGTCCATTTGGCTCCATTTCTGCACTCTCAAAGTTACAGACCTTTAACAGTCAATTTGGTTCCAAACTATTAGTTAGTCGCAACTCGCAAGCAACTTCCATTCCATTGAGAGCCCTATTCGTGACATTGAAAAGTCCAATCTGATTGTATTAAACGACAATAAAATCACCAATATTGCACCTCTACGGAAAGCTTGGGTTATCCTTTTTGTCTCCGTAAAGCCTTTGTTTCACAAAAATCCACCGTTGTCATGTTATGTGTAACTTAAGTCGTTAAGCCACAATTCTTCTAGGTGTTCTTATTTTGCTGTGTTGTATACCTGCGTTACATACGTTACCTGTGTGCGCTCATTGTCACCAGGTGTGTGAGCAAAGCGGTTTTGGGAAGAGCTTATTTTACATAACTCAACGTCCTGCGTACTACCAGTTTCAAAATAGCACATATGCAATTCAATACAATTTTATTAAAGTGTCAAATCACAACAAGTTGTCTCAAGACACTTTACATGTAGAGCAGAGACCCGACAGTGTCCCACCCTGAGCAAGCAATTTTTTAAATTAAAAACTCCCCCTTAACTGGAAGAAACGTCAGGCAGACCCAGGCTACTAGGCTAGGGTGGGCGGCCATCTACCTCGCCCGTCAAGCAGAACGTTGAGTGATATAAAACGAGTGCAAACCACTTGCTCACACGCCTAGCAGTGATGAGCGCAAGCAGGTAATGCAGGTCCAACTGGCCCCATTATAACTATCCCTAACCCTAATCTCACCAACCTAACGTTTGTCGGACTATTGGGATGTCGGAATAATGGTGTGTGTGTGTGTGTGTGTGTGTGTGTGTGTGTGTGTGTGTGTGTGTGTGTGTGTGTGTGTGTGTGTGTGTGTGTGTGTGTGTGTGTGTGTGTGTGTGTGCGCGTGCGTGCGTGCGTGCGCGCGTGCGCGTGTGCTTTAGGCCGTATAAAGCAGATGATGATGGAAAGGTCTGAAATGGCAGCACAGAACAGGCTGTCCTGCATAAGCCCCTACCCTCATAGTTATCCCCCTTCTCATCCCCTAAATAAGCTTGGAACCAAAGGGACCCATAAGGTCCATTTGAACAATGCACAATGCACGTTGTGGGAATCAAACTTGTGACTGGCTCTGTGCATTGCTGTGGCAAAGATGGTGAATACTTCGGAAGATCCATCCCAATTTTAGTTACTACTGGTTAATGGTACACAAATTGCATACAAATGGTCTCCTGTGCCGGCAGATCTCGCGAACGGAACATCCTATGTTTACTGTTGCTAGATCTCGCAAGAGTGTGTTACTGGGACAGAGAAAGGTCGATAACAACGTTGATATTCTCCTGATTCGTCTTTTAGGGAAAATTGTGTGGCTTGTGGCAATTGGGTCCAATGTTTAGTTCAGTGACCATGGGGCTAAAGAATCGTTCAGAGCCTGTGTTCACGTTCACTCTCCCATTGGAATTAATAGCTTCCAACCTAAATCCAGTCTCCTAAAGAGGCGGCCACCTACTGTACGTCACGCAGATACGGGAAGTAAACCGGAGATGGCGGGTCTTGTCTGTCTTGCGCTGTAAGTCCCAGGTTATTGTCAGAAGGTGGCATACCCGTTTCCTGTTTCGGGTCATCAATCAAATCTCGTCAATCAAATGAAATCAAATGAAACATAAATGGGAAACACACATTGTTAGTGTGTGCTGTCATTCAAACGATAGCTGGAAATTATATTATTATATATTGTACTGTCCATTACTCTCTATTTATATTGCACGCCCTCTCTCTGTCTCTGCCTCTATCTCTCTCACTCTGACTCGCTGTCCCACTCTCACTCTCTCACACTCTCTCACACTCTCTCACACGGTCTGTCTGTCTGTCTGTCTGTCTGTCTGTCTGTCTGTCTGTCTGTCTGTCTGTCTGTCTGTCTGTCTGTCTGTGTCTCTCTCTCTCTCTCTCTCTCTCTCTCTCTCTCTCTCTCTCTCTCTCTGTATACTTGACCTTGGCATGTCCTTGTCTGTGCATCTTATAAGCAGTATTAACACTGACAACAGTGTTGTTTACACGGGGCTCTCTCTTTGTTTACGTAGCCATACGCTCTGACGTCAGCGCAGAGACGGCCCTTCCTCCCGGGGGAAAAGACAATAAATCCATGAGATCTGAGAAGACAACAGGGCTAGAAAACCCACGGAGAGCCCGGCCGAAGTGTTTTTGTTTTATGAAACCGAGAGACGCGATGGGAAGAGAGAGTTTGACCACTGACTGACCCTCTCTTAGGACACAACAGTGTTAAATGGAGCAGTCTATTCGGTTGTTAAGACGTGACGTTGCGCCCCGCTAGAATAACTTCCGGATCCAAGTGTGTATTTTCCCAATATGCACAGTGCTATGTCCCTCTGAGACTAAAATAACGACTAAAGTGTCATTCTACCGCTTTCCTGGCAACGACAAAAAGAAGAGGAAATCGTTTTTTTATATACATTTATATATATAAATAAATGTAAAAAATATATATTATAATGTTAATAATAATAATAAATAAATACAAATATAAATATATATATTAGCCTACTTTTTACTGTCTATGATATTTTGTCTATGAGATTTACGGTTAACAACATGTTTGTTTACAATGAAGAGTGGACGGCGCTGGTGCCTTTTGGACCCGGACGCGACGTCGGACTACAAAATGACGTCAGACTTAATGACACTCTTAGGACACAACAATGTTAATGGAACAGTCTATAGAGAGTGAATGACCCTCTTAGGACACAACAGTGTTAATGGAACAGTCTATAGAGAGTGAATGACCCTCTTAGGACACAACAGTGTTAATGGAACAGTCTATAGAGAGTGAATGACCCTCTTAGGACACAACAGTGTTAATGGAACAGTCTATAGAGAGTGAATGACCCTCTTAGGACACAACCGTGTTAATGGAACAGTCTATAGAGAGTGAATGACCCTCTTAGGACACAACAGTGTTAATGCAGCAGTCTATAGCAGTGGTTCCCAAACTCTTTAGCTTGAGACCCAAAATGTTTTCCCGGGACGCTTTGCGCCATGCTGTGAACTTGTAGATCTGCTATTCTCACTACTTCTAAGTTTTTTTTATGGACATTATTAGATTTTCTAATTTTATTTTATGAAATAATTGTTTTTTTTACTTGATGAAAAGTTATGATTTTCTGTTTAAAAATATTTCGAAATGATATTTTCTTTTTTTAATATAGGAAACGGGAAGAAAAGGGGATATTTACCCACAAAAATGGGTCTGTGATGCATAAATGGGTCCAGAGTCCGACCCACTGTTTGGGAAACAGTGGTCTATAGAGACTGACCCTCTCAGGACACAACAGTATTATGATGAACGTTTGACAAACCCGTCAGGCCTGACAGAGTGAAGCACGGTTTATATCACTGTTTCTCAACCTTTTCTGGATCAGGGCCCACTTGGAAAGCATTTTCAGACCATGTTTATTATAATGATCAATCAATTGATTGTGTTACAGCTTGGTTGGATCAATGGAACTAACATAGTATACTTTAAGTTCCTATTTATCGGTACCACAATGACAACACACTTTTCCAGGTTTTAAAGAAAGAATTCCATTACTTTTTTTTAACATTAATTTTTTTAATATGAATATTATATTATCATTATCAAATCTTAGTGTTTTGGCAATGTTTCGGGGCCCACTTGCAATATCCTCACAGCCCACCAGTGGGGCATCACTGGTTTATATGATGTTGAAGATCTGTTCTTGTTTCTAATGTAAGTGACACTTTCGTGTGACGGGGGTATTGTGTACAGACTGACTGACTGACTGACTGACTGACTGACTGACTGTCTTTTTTTTAAAATACTTTTTTAATTGGAATTATTTAGTAACATGATAAACACATATATAAGCACATATAGAATATAAAACAAGAAAAGACCATGACAGATAATTTGGGATGAATTCAAATAAAATATACAACATAAAAAACAACAGTTATACAGATCAACAAAAAAATAGAACAACAACAGACACTCTTGCTCTCATACTCTCCCTGCACAGATCTTTTGTAAAAAAAAATAAGAAAAAAACACTCCAGTTCCTTTTTTTTTTTTTTTAAGTTAACTATTATGTAGGAGGGGTCAGCGTGCACTTATTGAAGTGGTCGATGAAGGCTTGCCAGGTCTTGTAAAATTTGTCTTCACTCCCTCTCAATTCAAACTTTATCTTTTCCAATTGCAAATAGTGCATTACATCTTTCATAAGTGCAGTATGGGTTGGAGCCTGCACTTGCTTTCAATTCAACAATATCAGTCTGCGAGCCAGTAGAGTCACAAATGTTACCATGTTGTACTGAACACTAGTCAGTTTGACCGAAGGCCCTCTGACTCCCAATACTGCTGTCAGTGGATCTGGGTCAAAAGGTTTTTTAACAATGTCCGACAGTGATTTAAATATATTTAGCCAATATGACGTTAATTTCGTACAGTGCCAGAACATATGAGCTAAAGTGGCTGGTGACTGGCCACATCTGTCGCAGGATGAATTTACAGTTGGACAATATGTCTGTCTTGACAGACAGACAGAGCTAACAGTGATTCCCTGATTTATGACTTCAAGAAAGACTTGATTCTTTGAAAAGGAACGTATAGAATGTGTGACCAAATAACTCAGTAATGTGTAATTTATGTTTTGTCATACGACGGTGTGTCACACACGGAACATAGCAGACCTACACACCCTCAACAGGTCGCATCCGCAATTTGTAGGTCGGCTACGAAGTAAGAATCTGCCTTTGGTCAGTTGACTTTCAGCCAAACAGCACAAAATCTATGAGGAGAGCTTGGAACTAATGTTGATAACGGATGATGTCACACTCAGAGGATAAACATGTTGCTGTTCATCCTCTACCATGGATGCATGAGGAACCCTGACAGCCCGTGAACACAACTGTGCATAAATTAGTGTCTCTCAAAGTGGGGCTGGGTCCCCAGCTAATCCCATTGTCACAATCTGGGTCTCTGCCCTGCCTTGTTGTATGCCCGGTCCTGTCTAGTGTGCCACTGTATTTCCCTGTTGTGACTCTGCCCCTGCTCACCCCCTGCCCTCTCTGTGTGGCCCTGATTGAGAGACTGAGTCCACCTGGGTTTCCCAGCTGCAGGCTGTTGCCTTAATGTCTTTTGAGTGTATTTACAGGACTGCCTTAGCTGGCTTTGTACTGGATTTGTTACCTGCTTCCTCCTGTCTGAGTTTGTTTTATTCCTTGTCTATTGTATTTTTGCCCTGTGAGGTGTACCTTGTTTCTGCGTTTTTTAAGTAAAGACCACTCACTCCTACCATATTATCCCCGGGTCCTGAGCGTGACACCCATTGGCTATTTGAAAATAGCCTAACTCACATCGCTCCGCAGTTTGAGGTGCTGTGAGGTTGTAGATCAACTAATTTTGAGAAGTGTGAAAGATTTGGATTTTTTTTTTGGAAAACATTACAACACAAATCTTGTATGGGGTGTCTCTGGGACAAAATATTTTCATATGGGGGTCCGCGACCAAATGCATAATAAGTTGGGGGTCCATAGCATGAAAAGGTTTTGAGAACCACTGGCATAAATAATATGCCATCTAAAGTTTCTTTCTGAGCTTTATTTTCTCCAGGGGGTGCTGCTTCGCACACATTCACACCTGGGAGCTGCTAGCACAACCTTCACCATGCATTTACTAGTGTTTCACTGTTGTGTGGGTGCATTATCACTTTATGTATACTACAGTATATTACTATGGATACGCTCCTCTGCTGCTGCGCACTGACCATATCACTTATGATATATTTGCGTTAGTATCTGACAAAATCTGTGGGAGAAGCTAAAAGTGTGTTTTGAACAAAATGCATGTGCGTGCAAAGTTTCACCCGGATCGGTCCAACGAGAGGTCCCAGAGATTAGCTACTCACATTAGCTACACACATACACACGCACACGTGCACGGAATGACGGACGGACGGACGGACAGGAGCGAAAAGGAGGCCTTGAAGTTGAAGAAGTAGAAGTTATTCAGGTGTACGTCAACAGTTGCTGGTGAAAGGAGCATAAAGCACTACTTGTCCAATGTCCCCTCCCAGGTGGTCTGAGGATTTGAACGGCCTGTGACCCTCCAATCAGGAGTGGAAAGCTATACTGAACAGCATTTTCCTCAATGTCCTGTGAGGTCACGTTCAGCTCAACCATGCAACATGAACCAGTCTGCAAGCTGCACATGTTGAAAGTAGCGTTTTAACTTACATCTAGGCTGAGTACATTGAGCAAACATGATCAAACAGCTCTAATGCTGTTACATAACAGGCCAACTGTACGGGCCATGCGTTCCCCACACCAACAGCGCCCCGCCGGTTGACACTGCGTGAGCCAGGGTGCCAGCCGCTTTTGTGCCCAAATTTAACTCCATGCAGGAACTTTCTACCCGAGTACCCGCCTAGGCTGCACCCT
>NC_137607.1:42093509-42153509 GCF_963280865.1 Gymnoscopelus braueri | reverse complement strand
TCACTATCGCAAACCCTACATACCCTCATGCATTGCTCTGCTGGCGGTTATCTGGCACGTGACATTTTTATTTTGTTCACTACATACAGTAGTCCCCTACATAGAACTATAGGGCGTATCATAGGCAGTAGTAGTGTATGAGAGAGTGATTTTGTGCACAACCCCAAATCTCTTGGCTGAAAATAGCCGATCTAGATGGCTATCGATGAGTGTTTGCCCCACAATAGGTACGCTAGGGTACCGTATACGTGGTTAAAATGGCACTAAGATTATCGCTTTGTAGTAACGCGTCGCGTAGTGAGCTTGTTGATATGAAGTTTTTTGGCCAATGCTCCCCCTAGAATATGGATGATGGGGTTCAAGAGGTTCATTTATGTACCTGTACAACTTGATGACTCTGCATGCATACAACACAATACACCAAACACACTCTGGAATGCACCTATACTGACACATCACATAATTACAGCCTGTTCAATATCATTATTAGCGTTTGTGGAAAATCTCAGAAAGTGCAGCTGTGTTCCGTGGCGGCGACAGCTCTCCTTTAATTCGACCGTTATATTTGTTCAAATTCATTATTTCAGTGTGACATTGTGAGCTGTGAGCGGCTCTCTGTTGTCTGCTCAAAGAGCCACAAACAATAAGCCTCTCAGAGACGTAAAACAATGGGACACAGATAAAGACGGAACAACGCAGAACAACAAAGTAACAAAACAACGAAGCAAGCGTTAAAGGGGTATCAAACCCTGTGTTTGTTTTCCAGTTCAGGTTAAAAACTACAGCAGATTAAAAACATAAGACTGTCCTCATAGTATAGCGTGATACAGCTAATAAAATGAATATTGGGTGTGTTTAGGTCATATTAGGTGTGTCAATCTGCCTTGACAATACTGTTGACTGCTGTCTATACTTGCACATTGACACAGCCATGGCTCCGGACACACCTATAAATCTCAAGTCCAAGTCCACACCAATGATTCACGATACAACAAAACAGTTGCAGTTTGTTGCAGAGAAACATTACAGGTGGTGCAGCTTTGGTTTATGTTGCACATTGAAGTGGTTGCAAGTTGCAAGATGCATCGCAAAACATTGGTGTGAAGTGGCCTTAACAAACCCATCATTAATTTGATTAGCTGCAGCTGTGTTGCTTTCTGCCGTGCCATGTTTTTTATCTGCATACGTTTTTCATCTGAACCGGAAAACAAACTACAAAACCAGCCCATAGGGCTCCATGTCCCCCTTTAACAAACTAAAACATCTAGATATATAAATAAAAATATAGAAAATGAAGAAGCAGATATGGACTAAAAACACATCAGATGTTGTCTTTGAACCCTGTCTTGTTGATGTGACCTCGCTCAGGGCATATTTTTGGGGTGTCATCTTAGAGGAGGGAGAACACACACGCTGCTGTATCGGACAGCTTGTCAACTGTACCGTACCGTACTGTCCCCCTCTAAAATTACACACATTTCCACGAAACACACGAGGGGGTCAGGCGGCCCGGGTTGAGGGTGGGGGTGGGGGTGGGTTGCAGGTAACCCCGTCAGCCACGCTCAATCTCCCACTAAGGAGAAACCTTGGAAGTGGTCAGTGGTTCTCAAACTTTTTCATGTCAAGGACTCCTAAATTGATATGTATTTGCCCAAAGGGACCCCCTTAAGCGAAAATGTGTCAAAATAATTAAAGACGGGGTGCCGTGATTTTCAGTGATTTTTCCCCCCCTAAAACATATTCATCAGGTATTATGGTTATAGGAGGAAGATTTTTTTCAAAAAAGTGTACAGAAATTGTTAAAATTATGTTTTTATGTGGACACGCCTCCAGTTCATTAAGTATACCTGGTTCTCACCTTAGCACCTCCTCCACCACCTTAGCACCACCCACCTGTCCTAGTCCCTCCTCCTCCTCATGCCCACACCTGTTGTGACAATTTTACTATGTCACTAAAGGGCTGTTTTTCTATTGGCACGTTTGACTCTCAAGGTTTCAGCCTCCAGGAAGAAACTCAAAATAGTCAGAGAAGACATAAAACACCATAGAAACACCACCAGGGGGCTTAATGAAGTTCTATCAACCTCATACCCACTTTAAAATTTTGTTTGAAATATTTGTATTCTATAAAATAGCAGATCTACTAGCTGGGGCCCTCTCAAGGACCCCTGGGGGTCCCTGGAACCCACTTTGAGAACCTCTGGTCTGATAAAAAATCAGCTGTGTCAGGTTGCCAATTGAAAGTGTCAACAGGAGGGGATCAAAGGTCATACTTGTCACTGGTAGTCAGGTTTCTCAATTGTCCACAGCCCTCCATTGAGACACAGAGTGAGTAGACACAAATGGTGCCATCTTATCATTATTACATAATGAACATTAGTGAGGTCCAATTGTATGAAGGTTGCAAATGGGTGAATTTGGCTAATATTCCCCTCAAAATAGGGATGCTAGGGTTCAAGAGGTTAATGTAAAACAAATCATCCTATCGCACAAAGATTTGGCGGCCCCCTTATTGTAACTCTGAGGACCCTTTGCTTGTCTTTGCTGAACATATAGCCTACAAGCTGTCTGTCTTTCTGTCTGTCCTGTCCTCATCTGTACATGGGCATTGACCATTAGCATATGAAGGGAGTGAGGAAGCAGATTTTCTTTTACTTTTGCAGTCTCAAGTCTGCACATAGTTTAGGTGTGCCCATCCCTGGGTATTAGTACATTTATTATCATTATACAGAAATGTAACAGGCCTAGCCAGTCATTGCAATGTAGTCTCACATGGTCAGACCTACTGATGACATCAATTCCTGCAGGGAAGTCAACAATTTTTGACTTCCCAGGTTTTGACAGAGAACAAGTCAGTAATGCTCTGGCTGGGCTGTAATGTGTGTGTGGATGGTGGTCATATTAATCTATTTGTCTGTACAGTGAGACTAGATGAGATGTGTTGATAATGAACTGTTGAACTGATGAACACAAAGTGACAGGTTATTTTAAACCAGTGGTGGATCATGTATCCCAAAATATATATGTATTTGGACCTAATGGACCTTTATTGGTCCATTTGGTTCCATTTGTGTCCTCCAGAGTTACGCAGGTCCTTGAAATCAATACGTTTGAACACCATTGTATCAATAATAGAAAAAGCAGCTGATTACGGCTGAGTTCCAGTGACATCACATGTGACATCACAACACATGTACAGGCAACAGGCATCATACCATCTCCGATTTAGGACCTGATAGGGGCCAGGCCTGTTCTAGATCAAAGCAGTCATTCATAGAATTAATGTTCTCCTCTCATTGCCCTCGTTCGCTCAACAATATTCCCACGACTCTCAGACGAATACTCAATCAAATCAAAACATATGTTTTGTTTTCATTTTCTTAACATATTTCAAAGAAAGAAAGAGTCAGAGTGCAGTAAAATGCAAGAAAAAAAAGCACAAACATATAAACAGATAATGACTATACTGTAATGATGAAATATTTGCACATTGCTGACATCATAAAGTCCATGGTAACCCTGACTCAGCACAATAATAATTCTTCTTCTTTTTTTTATAAAGAACCCTTCTAGCAAGGTTTACAAAGTGAAAGTAAATAACGCTGTGATTAAAACAATGGAGATGATAGATCTACAAATCAAAGTAAAAAGGTCAAACAAACCAAAAACAATAAAAAGTGACAAATAGTCTTTTGAAAGGGCCTTTAAGATTAGATTTAAAGGAGCATTTCACCGCTGGAAGAAGTTGCATGTCACTCGAAGTTTTAACACAGTTACTGTTAACTATCAATCGTTTAGCAGGGGGACCCCTGGGGGGCCCTGAACCCCACTTTGAGAACCACTGCTATAAAGCATTGGTTCTCAAATATGATGGTTCAAATATGATTATCTATGAGGGTCACGTCCTGAAAAGATTGAGAACCACAGCTATAAAGAACCAACAGCTCTATTATGATGCCATGCTCATATGAACAATGTACAAACCATACTGAACTCACAGCAAACAAATGACCCGGGCCTTTGTAGCACAATGAGACTGGCGTTATTAGGCTGAGGCTATGTTTTATGTTGACGTTTGTTTATGTTGACGTTTGTGAAAGTGAATGAGTGATTGGAAGCATTTGGGACAATGGTGGTGTGGTGTACAGTATGTTCTCTTCAAGCTGCATGTTTCCTAGCTAGCTCTCGTTTTGTGCACGTAATGGTCCTGACAATAATGCACCACATATCCGGAACAAAGTCCCACAAAACTACAGGTCTGCTACGAACTCTGTTCTTTTCAATCACAGCTAAAGATTTCCAGTTTGCTGCTGCCTTTTACTGAGGTTTGTTAATTATTTATTCTGCAGTGCAGACAACATTTATTCTCATGTGTCTCCTTTTTGCTATCTTAATGCTCTGTCTTATTAACCCGATGAACCCTGAAGTCCCTATTCTGGGGTGAACATTTGATGAAAATAGCCAATCTACAAGTTTCGCTATAGTTTTGGTTAAGATATTTGATGTTGAGGGGGAAAAAGGAGACAGCCTGGTGTATAGGAAGCCGAATATTAACCCTGGGTTAATGCTTGTTGTGACGTTGTGCATGGCATGGTACATTAACAGTCTTCACATCAATGCGTGCACGTTGCATTAACAGTCTTGATCAGGGTGTGGCTTTAGGAACAAATGTCCTGGCCGGCACACAGCTGCCCCTTTCATAAAAGGCCATTACCTTTTTAAAGGGACAGTACGTCTTTGTGTCCAGTGTATGGGATAATAATGGTGCGTTCAGGGCAAATCCCTGATGCATTCAAAGACGAGACAGTGATGGCTGTCGGCGTCTGTCTGTCTGTCTGTCTGTCTGTCTGTCTGTCTCTGTCTCTGTCTCTGTCTATCTCTCTCCAGAGACAAAACACTGTTTTGACCGTGGACCGTTCTGCATGCAACTTCCCAAAAGACTGCACATTCTCCAAGCAGACAACACACACAAAACAGACATGTCCTCTGTTCCGAAATGTCACTGTGTGTGTGTGTGTGTGTGTGTGTGTGTGTGTGTGTGTGTGTGTGTGTGTGTGTGTGTGTGTGTGTGTGTGTGTGTGTGTGTGTGTGTGTGTGTGTGTGTGTGTGTGTGTGTGTGTGTGTGTGTGTGTGTGTGTGTGTGTGTGTGTGTGTGTGTGAGAGAGAGAGAGATAGTAGAATGTGAGAAATAGCCAATTGTGAGGACACTTTTCCTGGAAGAGTAAGGAAAACATTCATGGGTTTCGAATCAGATATGTTTGGGGTTAGAGTTGTATCTGATTTATACTTAGTTGTGTGTCTGTGTTGCATGATATCTGCACTCAACTGAGTAAACTGTAAGTCAGGCATTAAAAATTGTGTTGATGTTCTCGACAGTATATTAATACAAATGTTTATGTGTGTGTGTGTGTGTGTGTGTGTGTGTGTGTGTTTTATTTATTTTTTGTGTGTGTTGACCGGGACACAACAGCGTAAGTTTGTCTTCCTCCTCAAAATCGTGTTGTGCTCATGCTGGAATCTGGACTAATCTCAGAATAAAAGAAAAACAGGTGCGTGCGTGCGTGCGTGCGTGCGTGCGTGCGTGCGTGCGTGCGTGCGTGCGTGCGTGCGTGCGTGCGTACGTGCGTGCGTGCGTACGTGTTGCTGTTGATGATGGAATGCACACTAATCTCATAAAGGAAAATAAGAAAAGAAAAACAGGACAAATTACTTCCTGCAGCCAACCTTGACAAGGCGTTGTCACGGCGATGTCTCCAGGGCAGGGCCTATGGGGTTGTTATTCTTCCTGTGTTATCTAGGAGGGGGAGTAGGAACTTGATCATAACAGTTATTCCAATTATCAAATATACCAGTGACAGGCTTTTAACCACTTAAACCCTCATAGTGAAACGGACATGAGTTGGCTCTGTACTTGGTGCGCTCTTGTTTCCATCTACACCAAATCTGTTTGCCGAAAATAGCCGATACAAGCTCACAACGCGTTGCAAAACGGCTTGTAAATCGGCTAGTTCCGGTGAGCTCCCCCGTAACATATCTTCAGAGCACAGTGCCGATATGTCACCCAGGGGGATAATATGTCACCCACAGGAATAATGTGATCATCTTTCCAAATTACATTTCTATTGGGTTCTGTCCCAGCCTGCAGTCTAACTGATTTCACATATAGCCTGTAGTTAATTTAATATTGTTTCAATACCTTGAATAAGTATAATTTGTCACATGACTGTGTCATATGTCACGTTGACTCAAATCATTGTCATCAGTCAAGCCTTTGGCGATCCTACTTGTAACTTTCAACATTTTACACTTTCATTAAAACCACTGAAACCCTATGCTTAGTTGACCGGAGTCCCCCAGGGCTCTGTACTAGCCCCCCTCCTGTTTTTGCTCTAATAAATATCTTAGCTGAAAATAGCTGATCTACAGAACAAGCTCACGACGCTCGTAGATCGGCTATTCTTGCCGTTTACCCCAGAGTAGGGACTTTATGTTACAAAAGGTCAAACTGTCAAGACAAATAAGTTGGTGCAAGATGGTTCATAACTTTAGAAGATGTGTGTCATGTGCAGAATACATTCTTCTGTTTCTGCCAGATAATGCCCAGACATTGACAATGCCCCTTTAACCATAATATCCGGGTAAAATGAAAACAGACCTTGGAAACGAAGTTTAAAAAAGGGGTAATTTGGTTCAATTCAACAACATGGACTCAACCCAGCAGAGATAGGCGAGTTTGCCAACTCCGCTGTGAGTAATCAGTTGCCGGGTGCCAAATTTTCCAAAAGAAGCCCAGAATGTCCCCAGGGTCAAAGCTAAAGACAGACGATAAAAACACTGTGCTGTTTTTCAGCAAGTCTTTGTTGTGACAAAACGCTCCACACATGGATTTATTAATGTCAGAGTTGGATCAGCCAACGTGAAAATACACACACACACTGTAGCCTGTTTGACAGGCAGGCATTACACACATCTCTCATTCAACGAGAAAAAGAAGTAAACACAGTTTGTTTGGCCTGATTTGTAAAACACTGAAACCTGATTTATGCTCAGCTGCACGCCAGTGTCACGTGCCGAAAATGTCAGATCTACAACCAGCTCAAAACAATCTCAATGTACAAGGTACAATGAACCAAACATCTACCGCTCATTGAAGACAGAGGGAGTCCGCCCTCGGCCAATAGGGATTTTGGGCGTATAAGCTTCAGGCAGTACTACATGTCAACTAGTAGGTGTCGTACCTGACAACAGGGTCTAGGACAGTGGTTTCTAATTATTTTGGGGGGTCCCCAGATGATTAGCTTAATGTGCAACATTGTTTTCTCACTCTCTCTCTCTACAGTAAACAACCCGAGTGCAAGGTGTTGTGAGCTTGTAGTTCGGCTATTTTTACAATATTTATCTGTGAAACCGAGTCAAACTAAATGTAATGGCAACAATTCCAAATGCTTGTCAGGGCGGGAGGTCCCCAGTTCAAATATGATTATTTTGGGGGGTCGCGGCCTGAAAAGTCTGGGAACCCTTGGTCTAGGAGGACCAAGAAACTTGTCCTCACCTATTTCTCAAATTTTGCTATACGGGATTTTCGACCCTCACAAATAGCACTGCACGTACACACACACACACACACACACACACACACACACACACGCACACGCACACGCACACGCACACGCACACGCACACACACACACAGGCGAGAACATTTTCACAGTTTAGGTCCTTTTATGTGATGGTAACTTCATTTGTTATTTGTTGATGTATAGAACATTTTTGAGAGGTCAGAGCTACTCATGGTCAAAGACAGAAGCACACTGCAGCGTGTGGTATGAAAAACAATGTTTTGCAGGCTTCTTGAACCAATTACTGTAGACCTGTGGTTCTATTTTTATAGTCAACTTCTGCAGCCTCTAGTCAACATTTTTATTCACCAATTTTATAGCAAGTGCACAACACGTGCTCCGCAGTGTTGTGAGCTTGTACATCAGCTATTTTTGGCAGTAATATTCTTTTGAAAGTATCAAGTGGTTAAACTTTTTATTTGGCATAAGTATATCAAAAATAACAGTTGAGAGATAACACGTATTATAGAGACTATTTTGCATGGTTATGAGTACAACTGTGCCTTGAGATTTTGACTTTTCCGTGTGCCTTGCGCACAAAACGTTTGAAAACCAGGCCAAGGAAGATGAATAACTTATTTGATAAGGAGGCCATCTTCATGGATATCATTAAATGAACCAGGAGGAGTTATTGTTTTTCTCAACAACTATTCATATTGCTTCCTAAAAACTTGAGCATCTGGTTTGGACAACAGCTTGTCACTTTATTAGGGCCAAGAAATTGGGACTGTTATAAAACACACAGAGTGCATTTCCCCCCTAAATATAGGCCAAGAATCTCCCACAGGCTCTGTTTCAAGTATGTACTGTACGCCCACCGTGCTACAGTACTCGCTGTAAGACTGAACATACACACTAACTTACACAAGCATACACAAAATAACACCTCCACACCTGACAACATGCCAAGGACATGACACATCTTTTTATATGACTCATTATTAACTAGTCAGGAACATTTATTAAAACTGTCAGGGAAACTACTATTGGTATGAATAAAGCGGATGTTATGATACTACTGTATGTGATGTTTTTATCCTCCGCAGCAGTTATGTGGAATGGGTTAACTGCAAGCCTTCATTCCATTAGCTCCATTGTTAACTTCAACTCCTCCTTAAAGAGCTGGCTGAATAGCAGCTGGACCCAATTATAACCATCAATTAGTTGCGTTAGAACAGGTTCCATTTACAGTGCCCATGTTGTTTTTATTGCTATTCTAGTGGTCTAGTACATTGGAAATTGTATAAATGTATTTATTATTGATTAAAAATGTATGTCCCTGCTACGCCGTATGTATGTCCCTCTGCTATTCTGTATGCAGAGGATGCATTTCACCGTATTTACAGTGACAAATACCCCAAAGGAGTGGGAACCAAATGATTGAATGATGGCTCACCTGCATGTGACACTATACATACGCACAAAGGTGTTCTATAACTCTTACAGTACG
Source organism: Gymnoscopelus braueri (assembly GCF_963280865.1). Classification (NCBI taxonomy): domain Eukaryota; kingdom Metazoa; phylum Chordata; class Actinopteri; order Myctophiformes; family Myctophidae; genus Gymnoscopelus; species Gymnoscopelus braueri. The sequence goes on along the minus strand of NC_137607.1, from coordinate 42,144,440 downwards.
TGTTCTATTGCTGCACCTTATGTGTATCTCCTGCTATTTTGACCTCATGTTTACATGAGATACTATATCTGATACTATTTTAACTGCCTCACACCACTGCCATTTCTTCTATCCATGCACCCTACAGTATGTATGTATGTATGTATGTATGCATGCGTGCATGCTTGCACATTACAGTACTCATATCAGGAATATCTGGAATACTGTATATGACCTGCTTATACTGTATATGTACAGTATATATTTAACTCTACTCATATCAGGAATATTTTTATATCTATTTTCTTTGTTCTTTCTTTCTGTCTCTTCAATTCTTCCCTCTCCTGAAAACTACAAATAATGGAAGCTTCCACTGCTTTACAAATGTAAACCTGTGATGTGACAATGATTTCACCCTTTTTTAATGTTATGAAAGCTTGTACTGTTCATTACAAGACAAATACAATTGATCAAGTAGTGCACGATTATTAAATAATAGTGCATAATAATCAAATCTTAGAGCATGTGTAAACAATCTTGTGAAACCTCCTTGCCTTCACAATATTTACATACTACCTGCTCCCTGCCCAAGATGTTGATAGTCTGCAGCAGTGTTGGAAAGTATGTTTACTTTTACTGTACTTAACTACAATTTTGAGGTACTTTTACTCTACTTCTTTGAATACTTCATCATACTTCTACTCTACTAGTACAAAACGTGAACGTTTTACTCCACTAAAATTATTTGACAGCTTTAGTTACTTGTTACTTTGCAGACTTAGATTAATACTTTTACTATTTGTACATTAAGTATATTTTGATGCGAATGCTTTTGCACTTTTACTCGAGTAAAATGTTGAATACAGGACTTTTACTTGGAACAGTAGTTCTGCATTGTGGTATTGCTACTTCTACTTAAAAAAAAGAAAGAAATCAGAGTGGGCAGAGTTCTCCCTGCCCAAGACGTTGATAGTCAGTATGCTCCAATCTCAACGCTATCAGACCCACATCACAGATTAGCCTGATTGTTTTGATTCAGAGGCATTGAGTGGGAGCATTCCTGCAGTGAACCCTGCCCTTGGCAATGATACGTCTTACTCAAGTCAACTGTAGAACATACTGTACTGTACCATACATACATCTGAACACGATGCACCACTCACAGGCCAGGGTTGAGGGGGTGGGTTGAGGGGGTGGGGTGGGGTGGTGGGGGGGGGCTAGGATCAGTGCAGAAATAATGCTTGTGATCTTGGTGCAGTATATGCTCAGACTGGCATCCAAAATCAGATTTTTTGGCCAATCCAAATTGGAATCAGATTGGCTTAATCAAGCCTGAATCAAGCCTGAACATAAAACACACTGATTTTAACCAATTTGAACCACATTCCTACTGTAGATGGTTTGAAAGGCAATTCCAATCTGATTTCTAAAGATGTGTCTGATTTATACTTCGTTGTTGATCTGCTATGTTCGGCGAGTGACAGAGTATAAGTTAAGCGTTATACTCACGCCTGTCTATGTTGTTACCACAGCACCCAATGCAAATTATGTCTGAGGTCTGAATACCCAAATATGGTGTGATCACTTGTAAATAACAGTGTGGACAGTCAGTCCTAAAGATCAGAGTTAATAACAGTGTGGCCAGTCAGTCCTAAAGATCAGATTTGAGAAACAAATGGGATTTGCCTGCAGTCAAACAAAGCATTATCAAGTAAACATGAAATTAGACAGGAATTATTAATGTATTTTTTTATTTAAAAAAATGTTTTACAAAACTTTGGCAAGTTCAGAGAATTAATAACAGTCATTTGTATAAAATACATTCGTTGTTTTTGTTTTTCCAGGCGTTGCGTCCGTAACATCTACGGTGGAACGACTTTACCCTGCAGTTTTCACTCATAACTCCCATACAGACTATTTTTGGAAGTGAGGATATTATAAAGAAAAGAAGAAAAAAAAAAAGAAAGAAAAACCTAAATCCTCATGTTGGAATGTTCTTTTTCCATACAAAGTGGCATCTTCTCTACAGCTCAAGGCTTCACTGTGGTACTGGGCTGCGAGTTGTGACATACTCACAGCCCCAGACACACACACACGCGCACACACACACACACACACACAGTGCTGTAGAACACAAAAAAGGCACGAGGCATCTGGCTTGCATCAAAGCGTCCAGCCCAGTGGGCTCAGAGCAGTTCCTGCCACCGCCTCTCTTCTATTTAGCAGCTGGGAAAAGCTAATCTGTGAACTTTTTCTTTTTTTTTGTGCTAGTTTCAACACAAACCTCTCATCTGCCATGTTATTGCTCTACAAGGCGACTACCTGTCTCTGTCTTTTGTTTGCCCGAGACAAGCTTACACCTTTTAACAAGACGTGTGCACGACTTTATGTGCACGTAGGGCCTGGCAACAGCAAAACACCTTATCGCCTGAATACGTCCACATGCAAAACAATTCAACCGTTTGTTCCTTTATCTTTGTGCCGTAGAGAGCACGGCTGCTCCTTCAAACTCATGCAATCATTTTTCTTCCACAGATACTTAAGATGCATTTTTCCCTTTTGCATATCATTACCTGCATGCATTCATTTAAATACATCTAATGTATACCTGATGACTTGCTCTCACCTTCCTCTGCCATGACATTACAGACATGTGCTTGATTAACAGTAGAAATAGTCATGGCAGACCACTCTAGTCACAAAGTACGTATAAACACAATAACACTTGTTGACTAGGGTTCATTGTAAGTCGCTCCGTAATAAGAGCGCAGGCTAAAAGCCAAAAATCGTAAATTGTTCTCTCTTGGCGACATCGTAAGAAGACAATTTGCTCACTTGCAGATGAGCTCTGAACTGATCAAAGCATAATTTCAAACCGTTGGTGGTCTGTGACACCATCTGCAACTCCTAACTCTCGCCGTATAAACATCAAGTGACCTTAGCCCTCCCAAAAAACAAAATGTCCCAAACTCCATCCAACTCTGAACAAGCTTCTCGTTGAGGGATTCATTGATTGGGCGGACAGTTCTGAGGGCTTTTCTTCACCCAAAGAGCCAGAAGAATCACTTGGGGTGGGGGGGAGGAACAGGAACCGGTGGGGAGAAGTTACATCCTTCTTGATTTTTGTTTGACTTAACATGTCCCTCTGTCTTTCTGTACTGAAAAAGAGTTCGGGGGGGGCGGGGGCTTCTCCACCAAACAGAAAGTTCCTGTGAGCTCCTCTCTTCTCTTTCAACCTCTCCGTGGCGCTCCAGTCCCTCTTCTCCTCATCAACTGGAGCCACGTCCACAAGGGGCCGGAGGCCATTTTCGGAGAGACATGATCCGGGAGAAGACAAATCTCTTGATTTGTTGGTTTTCTTTTTACACTTTTAATTTTAAGTCGGGCCGTCGCTGAAGGCTCGGGTTGGGGCTTGTAGTTCAACACGTCATGCAGCGAGGCCTCATGTTCAGGGGCTGAGGGTTGGGGTCAACCTGGAATGCAGGAGGGAAGACAAAACATGGATGAGTGTCAAGAATAAAACACTTAGTAGACACATCAATTTAATGTTTTTGATAGCAAAATATTTCGAGCTGTAGCCTTGCATAGCCAGACGATCTCTGCCTACTGGTACCTCTGGTGACATCTAAATTCAATTAATGGACTAAAACAATTCAGAGATTTAAAAAAATAATGAGGCTATAGGATGGCCCTTAGGTTTTAATGCGGATGTCACCAGGGGTAGGCTATCAGTAGGCAAAATATCTCTGATCACCTGGCTATTCAAGCTGTAATATATTCAGCCTTCCAAAGCTGTTTTTATTTAGTCTCTTATCTCTTTCAACTTTCAGTTTGACTCCTGAGCTTTCTTTGTTTCACTTTCACTCCAAGTTATTCTAGACTATTTTTTTTGTCTCTGTGATGTACATGTCACTATAACAACAACTATGAGCGGCAAGGTTTGAGCGGTGCGAGGAGACGCTACTCACCTCGCTGTAGACTGGAGGAGGCAGGAAGCGGAACTCCTGGACGAAAGCCATGAGCGGCCTTTGCAGGATCCCACTCAGGTCCTCCGCCGGGGTGGGACGGGGCGAGGAGGTGCGCTGCTCCGCCTCCTCCGCCGTCACCACGGAGCTGTAGTCAGGAGGAGCTGAGGGAAGGGAAAACAAAAAAAAGGTGAGATTCTGGGATTCTGTCCGGAATCTGAACACAGCATGTCCCGAACTCCAAGCCCTGTGTGACACTTGGTGTCTTAACTTTTAGCTTGCAGATCTGCTACTTTTGTGTGATGCTGTAGTATGATCAAGTAGGGCATTCATTTTTATGAAAAAACACAAAACCTCAGAATATGGAGATAAGAGGTTTCTGCCCGACAGCGACGAGTCAAGATATTGTACTTACGCTCAGGCTGCTCTGGGATGGCGAGGCGAAGCCACTCCAGGTTGCAGCTGTACTGGCTGCCGACGCTGGAGGTACGGCTTCCAAACGGGTGCAGAGGGATGGTGCCCATGACCAGCGGCAGCTCCAGACACAGCTTGGACGTCCCGGGAACATCCACACAAACCTGAGGGAAGCAGGAGAGGGGGCACTTTTAGGATGACGTGGAACAAAATTAACTGGTACTTTAAAAAAAAAAGTGCTCTCAAGGGGTGTCATAGAAATAGTAGAATTTTTCATCGATCAAAATGAGAAAAAAAATCTTGACAAATCCATGACATTAAAATTGATGTGGCAGAAAGTTTGCAACAGCCTGAGTTTCCTAACCTGCAAAAGCCACCAGGATTAGAATGATGCAATTCATTTTGGCAGTGTGATTTATCGAACATTAATCAAATTGTGCCCTTAAAATAGAATGTCAAATCGAATCATGGATTTCAAAAACCGTGACACCCTTGAGGCTCTCAAGTTTGAATAAATAAATGCTCAAATGGCCAATGAGACTGGAGAGAACGACGCCTTACCCTGAGCATGTACTCCACTTTGATGATGCGGCACTGCAGGATGGAGGGTCCGACTGGGGGGATCTTGATGGCGCGGCCGTGCCACGTCTCCCTGCGGCGCGCTCCCACCACGTCACCGCTCAGCGTGGCCACCACCGACCGCTTCTGCTTCATGGTCCCCCGGGCGATAAAGGTCTGCGTCTGGGTGATGTAGGCCTTGGGCACAACCGAGCGAGACGTGGCGTTGTCGAACTCGGCGAACACGGGGATCACCTCGCCTGAAAAACACAGCGGGAGGGAGAGAGGAGAGATTAAGGACTGTGGCTCTGTCATGGTGAAGAGATTAAGACAAGTATTGTTTAGACAGATGCTAAGTTCAATGTTCAATCTATCCTAGTTTCTTAGAGGCACTACACTGTTCTTTCTGCACAACATGTATGTGATATTTACCTTCTTTATTGACTAGAGTTCATGTTCACTCTGCTTATTCTGATCTCACACTTTTAAGTCGCTCTGGATAAGAGCACCCATATTGAACTTTCAGCTAGTGTATTGACACCCCCAGAACTTTTCCCATGTCTGAAAACACACTCCGATTGATAAGTAACAGGGCTGAGACATCGATTAGAAATTAGCTCTCTCACCTGGTGTGTAACCCTTGCGGTCGATCTTAGCCGATATGGACACCTGTCCAAAGTTGCGGTACCACACCCGCGCCATCTTGTCTTTGGTGCCAGCCTGCGGAGCCTGAAATGACCAAAACAAAAGCATTGTTTACTGTACATGAATGAGCAACTCGACAGAAACCAACAAAATGTTTTGTCACAGTAAAGTGTGTTTCATCAAAGAAATGATCATGTGTATGGGATGAAAATCGCTGACTAAGCATAGAGCGGATTCTACGTATTTTGTATTTGATCAGTATATGTAAATTCTGGCTAATTCTGGCGAATTTGTATCCGATATGAATATTCAATTCAATTTCGATTCAATTTTATTATACAAGTTGTAAGTTGTCTCAAGACACTTTACTTTACAGAGACCCGACATTGTCTGAGCAAGAATTTTTGCGAACAGTTCTAGCAACACATTTTTTTATACAAAACATTGATTTCCTAAGAAGCAAACGTGGATATATATACTGTACACAACATTCTATGCAGCTAACAGTTGAACTGCATGTATCTTCCTACCAGTAGGGTGGGTGTGTTGATGTCGATGGGCTCGATGACTGTAAACTCTTTCTTAATCTTCCTGACGGTGGCCCAGGGCCGGTGGAGCTTCACTTTCACCCAGTAACGGATGCTGCCGTGTTTCCCCTCGAAGGACGTCACTAGGGTCTCTTCTGGGAGCTGGAAACTGAAGGGGAACTCATGTCTGCCTGCCGGGAGCGTTGTCAGTTCTCCATTATCTGAGGGAAAGAAAACAAAATAACAATACACGTTAGAATTAATATTCATTATAATAATAAACAGGAATGTTTACAAGGTGAAGGTACTAAATAAAAAGTTAAGCAGCGATTACAAACAGTTAAAAGTACTCACGTTGGAACAGCTAGAAGTAAATTTAAGTTAAAATAAAATCTCTCCGTAGCTATAGAACCAGTGGTCCGGGGAGCCCCAGGTGTCCTTTGAGGGAACCAAATGGACCCTTACAGGACTGTAACTCTGAGTGTACAAATGGAACCAAATGTTCCATTCGTACCCTCTCTGAGTTATGGGGGTCCATGATGCCTAATAAACTGGGTGGGGGGGGGGGTCCTTGAAATAAATACATAAAAAAGGTTGAGAACCACTGTTGTATATTCAACACCTCAACAAACAGCCTACAGTTTGCTTTCCATGACTGTGCAGCAACACACAGTGAGCAAAACAATCACATGGTTGCTTCTCTGCTTGCACAAAGGGGTGGTGCCTTCTCCATTGTGCTTAGAGAGCATGTTTTTCTCAACAAGCACACAAAGAGAAAGAACATTAAAAGTAGAAGCCTAGTTTGTGTATGAAGTCTTTTAAGCCACACTTCGACGAATGCAATGGTTCTTTGTGTGTTCTGTCATTTTGCTAGTTATTAGGCTACTCGCAGACTTTGCATTTGCTTAACAATAAACCCAGCTGTCAGATCCTTTTGAATGGGTTAAATGAGTTTGTTTTTGAGCCTTCGTGCATTCACACCAGCAATGCGTTATCGAACACTAATTGCTGCAATTTAAAAGTCTGAGTACACACACTCGCCGACGTTGTTAAAGACACTTAAAGTTTTATGGTTGTTGTTTTAATAGCCACGATTCCTATTGTCTAAAAAACGCTGCACGACGCAAGGAAATAACACACACTATTACATTTTGTATGATATAGCCTGGGTCGCAATGAATGGAGTCAGGCGTTCTGATGCAAAGGGGTCCAATAATAAGTTCCTTGACGAGGTTCCAAAACCAAATGGACCCTTAACAGGTTTGTAACTCTGAAAAGTGTGCAAATGGAACTAAATGGACCCGAGAATCGAGTCCATTTGGTTCCATTTGTACACTTTCTGCATGGTCAGCCGATCCATTTGTGCACTCTCGAGAATATAGATCCTTTAAAGTTAAAAATGTAAAACGGTTGATCATCATGACATGGATCCTGCCGTGCTTGCACCTCTCCTGAAATGTGCAAATGGAACCAAATGTTCCATTTGTGCACTCTCAGGTCTGGAGTTATGGAGAATATAGATCCTTTCAAATAGAAGATAAAAAGGTTTGATCATCATGGATCCTGACCTGCTTGCAGATCCTTTAAATTAAGAAATAAAAAAAAGGTTTCATCATCATCATTCATGGACCCTGACCTGCTTGCAGCAGCACCTCCCTGCGGTTCAGGTACTCCACCTCGTCGCTGTAGTTCTGGGTGTACGCGGTGCTGGAGCCGGCCGAGCGGGACTCGGTCCAGTGGACCTTGGCGAAGCCCTCGGCGTGCAGCTTGACCGACTCCACCCGGCTCTCCCCGGTCAGCTCCAGCACCGCCCGACCGGACACCACGTCCCCGCTGCTGAACACCGGCGGAGCATCGATCCCGTCCGGAGAGTCGAACACCACGAAGAACTTTTTCAATTTGTCGAAAATCATCTTTGGAAATGATCTTTTTTTTTTGTATATATATTCCACCACAAAAAAAAAGTGCGACTCCTTCCTTCTTTATCTTCTTTTTAAAGTTCCCGATCGCTTCTGTTAAAAGTTGTGTTCTTTGAGCAAAAGTTTATAAGTCCAAAACTTGTGTCTAGATCTCTCTGTATTGAGTTGAGAACTTTGAGATCTTCTCGGTTGGTTTGCAAAACAACTTGTGTGGAGGCTGGATGAGCTGCGGTGGCTTTTGCACGCCTTGCTCTGACGGGAGGGGAGGAGGGAGAGAGGAGGGAGTTTATTATGTAAGGCCCCGGGCAGCCTAATAAACATCTTCTCTTTCTGGGTGTGGAGATATGAGAAGCAGGAAAACACGGCCTGCCTGCCTAGAGCCTTGCCTCGGCTGGCTGATTGATGGTTACAGGTTCTTAAGACGAAAACAAGGCTTACTGAGCATGAGGCAGCCGGGGAGAGAGAGACATGCACAACTTTGTGATAGTTGAGCACAACTTTACTGTAAACACTGTAAATGCGTGCAGGTCGATTTCTTGCAGCAGGGTTTGTGAATATCAGTGCAAGCCAAGGCAATTAAAAAATAAATAAATCTTAACTCAGTGATATAGGACAAATGAAATGGACCCAAAAGCTCTATTTAAAAAAAGTTATTTTAGAACATTATTGCTGCATATTATATAGACAGATTTCGAGACTAAACGACATCCACCCACCCTTTTACCACAATATCAATTATAAACACTGTTTCATTCGTCTCCATGGCATCTACTGTTAAGTGTTAATCAGTTGAACACTGAAAACAAGCACAAACCCGCCGCATCGATTGTTGCACGGATCATCCGTATAGTCTACTCATAGAGTTAAGAATAAGAGTCTGCTCTACTGCATGTCTTTAGCCTACTTTGTGGCCGCTTTGTTTGTTACAACTGTTTAGAATCCCAGTTTGAGATTGCAAAATCAGAGCTCCTCGTGTGAGAAAAATAAAGTTGTTTACGTCTTTATTCCCCACTGAGAGAGAAAGAGAGAGAGGGAGACTCTACCGCCACCGTCCGTCGTAACAGTGTATTAGTATAGGTTCCATAGGCCTACACACAGAGTAAACAACACCCACATTTGTATTAAATAGCCTACTACTCGCTCTGTGGACAGCAGTGGTGGAAAGTAACTAAGTACATTTACTCAAGTTCTGTACTTAAGTAAAAGTTTGAGGTATCTTTACTTTACTGGAGTATCTCCAATTTTCTGTACTTTTACTGAACTACTCCACTACATCTCAGAGGCAAATATTATACTTTTACTCCACTACAATTATTTGAAAACGTTAGTTACTGGTTCCTTTGTAGATTTTGATTATTACTACAATACATACATTAACCACTTCTTCAGCTATATGCATTTCGGCCATTTGAAAATTCGATCTACAAGCTCACAATGCGTCGCGATGAGCTTGTAGATCTGCCATTTTCAAAATATGTTTATACAATTTATACATTTGAAAACTTGTGAAATGGGACATTCTGCAGAATGAGTACTTTCTACTTTTGGTACATTAAAAATGATTATACCAATACTTTTGTACTTTTACTCAAGTACATTTTGAATTCCAGACTTTTACTTGTAACAGAGTATTTCTACATTGTGGAATTGATACTTTTACTTAAGTAAAACATTTGAGTTGATTGAATGAATACTTTATTAGAAGTTTGCAGAAAAAAGCACATGCAAGTACAGTTCAATACAAGGTCAGCTAATAGGAATTAAAAAAAGAAAAAAAAAGAAAGCCATTGGCTTGTTTCCATTGGGGTCCTTTGTACTGTATTTGGTTTGTTTAAATAATTAATCAAGACAGTCTTCTCTGGAAGATATGTGACAGCCAGAATCCCTGCATGTTGTTCATGCAGACATCCAGACTTCCCATTGAACAGCTGTCTGTGGGATCCTAGAAAGTGTCACACTCCGTCTGGTAGATGAGCTCTACCGCCATCTGGCGGAGGACAAGTGGACTATCCCTGCAAAGGCCTCATCCTGGGCTATGGAGATAAGAATGTGCCTGTGGTCTGGTCTTTGTGCAGAGCCAGACTACTAGAGTAATAAGTCATGATGTTCTTATGTGAACACATTTGATTTAATAAGCTAACAGAATTATTAAATAAATAAAATCTTTTTAATGTTAACAAATAATTCTCATCAGAACAGTGGTGGAAAAAGTACTATTTTTTTTACTTAAGTAAAAGTATCAATATTGCAATGTAGAAATACTCTGTTACAAGTAAAAGTCCGGAATTCAAAATGTACTTCAGTAATAAGTACTCATTATGCAGAATGTTCCATTTCACAAGTTTTCAAATGTATAAAAATCTTTTGAAAATAGCAGATCTACAAGCTCACAAAAGGGCAAACAATTGTTTGTAGATTTGTTTGTAGATTTGAGATTTTCAAATGGCCGAAATGTATATAGGGCTGAAGTGTTTAATGTAGGTTTTGTAATAATAATCTAAATATACAAAGTATCTAGTAATTAAAGTTTTCAAATAATTGTAGTGGAGCACAATATTTGCATCTTAGATGTAGAGGAATCAGGGTTGCATTGCTCATGGGACAGCCTTGCACGCCGTGCAGGAACCTAGTTGACCAGGAGCACGTGCAGCCACGTATAGATATAATCACACCTCAACAAAGTTTACAAAGGCTCCCGACTCACACCAGGTGGATTAACATAGGAATGCGACGTTGTGGAACCGTTGTGGAACCAAAACCAAAGAATTTATACTCATATATAGCTTCAGTAACCGAATAGAACAGGCCACCACTTCTCCATTGAACTTCAATGGACGTGGCCACCATGTTCTTTTCTGTCGCCCTAGTCTTTGAATGGTGTGCTTCTTGATACTGTGAATTATATCCTCTCTGTTGGGTGGAAACCTCATATATGTCCAAAATTTTTACTTTTCAGGATTCAAATTCAAAAGTAGCAAAAGTAGCAGATCTACAAGCTCAAAACGCGCCGCGTTTCCAGCTTGTAGATCTGCTACTTTTGATGCTTTGGTGTGACGCTGCAGCATGATCAAGTAGGCATGAGGGCTATCTCGGTCTAGATCTATTATTTCTCGAAGCTACTTAATGTTTTTACAACAGATTTGTCTCTTCTTGTTGTTCCTTGTCTTTTCTTTTTTGTACTTTTATTTTTGATTATGTTTTGATTATGTTTCAACTGTGCTGTCCTTTTTGTTTGTGGGTTTGTATGTGGTGAGGGGGGAGGGATGTGGGGGGGTTGTATACTTTTGTGAAAAATAAAAAAAAAGTAGGCATGAGGGCATTAATTTACGAAAAAACACAAAGCTGAAATATGGAGATAAGGTTTCTGCATGACAACAACAACATACAAGACAAGATGCAAGTTACATCTGTAACAAAAAGATCTTTAATCTTGTATCTTGAATCCAAAGTTGAAATACACTGAGCAACAACTGTCTATCATCATGACACAGCACTGCATTCAACATGATGCAAGGTATTAACTATGTTTCTATATTTAGTGATAACATTACATCAGCCTGTGTGGGGTAGGTTAAAAACATCCATAGTGAAGTGAAGGTACATGAACAGTGGACACTCTGTGAACAGCATGCATGGTGGAGGAGGCGGGGCCACTAGGGGCCCACGTGTTGTTTTTCTGGTTGCCTAGGAGACAGAGGCAGCATTTTTTAAATCCTCAGCCCGCCTGCCCCCTCCTGTCTGAGTCGAGTGGCTGCAGCTGTCTGCTAATGCTGACATTATTATTATCCTTTCTTTCTTTCTTTCTTTCTTTCCTTCTTTCTGAGGACCACATTGGAAATAAGTGTTTCATTACACTTTATGTGTACATCGTGGGTTGAAGTTATACTATGTTGGAACTTTCTTTCTTTCCTTCCTTGTGTTACACTTTCTCCACTGTCACCAACTGTCGTCTACCCTCGACATGTGCCAACAACAATAAGGGTCCCATGAAACCTGGGTTGGGCCTCTGCCGTCCTGATAGCCAGTTTAGAGTGTGATAGGCTGGCTAGATTGTGTCATTTCAGTGGCCCTTACATGCAGCTGTGTCATTGTGATAAAAACATTCCACGATTGTCACGTCGCCACACAAGAGTACTGCTCTTCATGAAAAAGCTGTCCCAGAGATATGGTAACGAATGCAGTGGAGTCAAATTATTTGTATATTTTACTGTGATTGCCACGTAACTACTCAACTAACTGCTTATCCCAGCTTTTTTGTCAAAAACAGAAAAGTATAAAAAATTACTGAAACAATCATCATTTATACTAGGTGATGAATAATAATTTAAAAAACCTATATCTGTAAGATATAAAGGGAAGGCTTCCGGCTCCGCTTAGTTTTCGCAAAGTCAACTCAAGCGTGACGTTGAAGCCAGTTTCCCAATGAAACATTAACCCCCTTCTCACTATTTATTTACCGTCAGCTCCTGACAAGCACTTTGAATCGTAGGAGTTGAGGCATTACATTTTGTTTGACTCGGTTCCACAGATAAATATTGTGAAAATAGCAGATCTACAAGATCTATTTGATCTATTGTCAAATAGATCTTATTTGACAATTTGGCCAATGTTTGACCAGTTTTTATAGTATAGTTTGTTGATTACTTTTGATGCACTAATGGTCTTTTTCTATTTAGTTCAGCATTAGACTCAGATGAGCTGTGTGTCTCGTGCCTCCCATATAAGAACAGCACACTTATAGTTGGGTAAAGCGTACCACCGGGCCTATGTCCTGTTTATTTGGATAGAGCCATGCAGGTTCATGAACTCTTGTTCAGCGTTAAGCCTATGAGGGCCAAAGATTTGAGACAAGCGCCCTAAATAGCAGGCCTACAAGCTCACAACGAATCGCATCTGCAACATGTTGTGAGCTTGTAGGCCAGCTAGCTTTTTTTGGCGCATGACACCGTAGCACAATGGAGCAAAAAGCCAAGGAACATTGCAGAGAAAATTACAGCGGTCTGAATTACCATTTAAGACGGGTTCAAACCAAAGATTCACAACGGATTTATATATTTTATTATTTATTATCCCGGCTAGAAATAGCCGACATACAAGCTCACAACACATCGCGTCTGCGGCGTGTTGTGAGCTTGTATGTCGGCTATTTCTGGCACGCGACACTGCCATATGACGGAGCATAAATTAAGCGTTCTAATTGGGTCACACGTGCACCACAGACCCTGTTTATTTGTACAGAGCCAGGTTAATGGACTCCTGTCTAACATTAAAGGTTATGGAGAGAGAGAGGGGTTAGCTAGTTCAGAGCACAGCTGGAATCCAGCCCATCTCTCTCTCTCCTGGGTTCTCCATGCAACAGCCTCGGGGCCAGGTTTTTTTTTTTTTTTTTTTTACCCTAAAACCGAAATAAAGTAACAAAAACGGGGGGGAAAGTACCCGAATCCGCCAAAATCCGCGAAAAAAAATCGCTGCGCGCGCGTGCATGTGCGGACCCTAGCCTTATTCAAAAACGTATTTGTGGACCTTCAAGATTTGTTGTTGAGGACCCCTGAACTAGGGTTTCATTCTTGCTGACATCACATGGCAAATGGCAAGATGTAGTATGTGGCCAACAACCAGGACCAGTTGTTTTTGGGGCTAATAGCTCCGCTTCCACCAAGCCACAGTGACTGAGTGACTTTCAAAATCTAGACACTCATTATTTTACAAAAGAGAATAACACAGTTATTGATGACTATTACTAGCCTACATTTACCTGCCAAAGTTTCTGGTAGTGTAGATAAGCCACTATACAGCCTATACAGCTATATATTAATTTATTATTATTATTATATTTTGTCATTTTATTAATGTATCATTATTATTATTATCCTTATTATTATTATTATTATATTTAGCAATTTTATTTATTGGGGTATTTTATATAATAATAAATGTATTATTAATTGGATGGTGGCTTGATATAATCAATTCCCCAACCTGATTTAGACTGGACTACACCACTGAAAAAGGCTGATGTTTTCTCTTAGCCAAACCATATCATCATCGTATATGACGGAGAACCAAATGAGGCATAACGTCCCCCAACTCACTGTTAGTGTTTCCCAAACAGTCGGGATGTGGGTCGCGGACCAATTTTTATGGGTCGTAAGTAAACATCCCTTTATTTGATGTTTCCTACATTTTGTTTTTAATTATTATTTCAAAAGAAATTAAAAATAAATCCCCAAATTCAAAATTGTTCATGAGCTAAACACTAAGTAAAACGTTTTTCAACAAACATTTTTTTTAAAGAAGTAGTGAAAATAGCCGATGTGACGGGTTGTGGGCTTGTAGATCGGCTATTTTCACTATTGGGTCACGGAGAGACAATGTCTCTTTAGGGGCTCGAGCTAAAACGTTTGGGAACCAGTGACCCCAACTGACCTCGGATCAGACGTTGTCACTTCCTGAAGTAAAGTAAAAAAATACCAACAAATTGTACTTAAGTACAGTACTTGAGTAAATGTTTTTAGTTACTTTACACCACTGGGCATAACGTCCCCCAACTGACCTCGGATCAGATGCTGTCTCTTCCTGAAGTATGTGATCTTGGAGGTGTAGTCGTTGTACACGGAGTTGATGCCCACGGTGCTGCGGTTCTCCAGCCAGTGGGCGGTGGCCACGCCGCGGCCCACCACCCGCATCCCACGGACCCGCGTGGGCCGGTGGAGCTCCAGGACCACCTGGCCCGACAGCACCTCCCCGCTGCGGTACACCGCATCCTCCGGCCCGTCCAGCTCCAGCCTGAAGCTCTTTATGGCCCGGAATGCCATTCCTTTATTATCATGATGGACAGACAGACAACTAAGTTCAGTGGTGGAAAAAGTACTGACATTTTTTACTTAAGTAAAAGTATCAATACTGCAATGTAGAAGTCCGGATTTCAGAATTTACTTGAGTAAAAGAACAAAAGTGTTTGGTATCAAAATGTACTTAAAGTACCAAAAGTAAAAGTACTCATTGTGCAGAATGTCCCATTTCAAGTTTTCAAATGTATACATTTCTTTTGAAAATAGTAGATAGGCTAGGGTAACGGGACAGGTGGGCACCAAGACCATCTGGGCACTAGGGACATGTGGGCACACACCATACAATAAAGAACCCCTCTAACTTTCACTTGCACCCCAAAAAAAAATCGGGACTGTCCCACGAGATGCGGGACGGGTGGTCACCCGGCCCTAAGTGCCCACTCGTCCGGGTGCCCACATGTCCCTAGTGTCCAGATGGTTTTGGTGCCCAGTTGTCCAGGTGCTCAGTTATCTCCACTCCTAAGTGCCCACTCGTCCAGGTGCCCACATGTCCCTAATGCCCAGATGGTTTTGGTACCCAGTTGAGCTGGTGCCCAAATCTCCAGGTACCCACTCGTCCAGGTGCCCAGATGTCCCTATAGTGCCACAGTGCCACTGTCTTGTATTCAAATAGGGCTGAAGTGGTTCAGTGTTTTGTAGCTAGTAACTAAAGTTGTCAAATAATTGTAGTGGAGTAAAAGTATAATATTTGCCCCTGAGAAGTAGTGGAGTAGAAAATAATACAGAAAATAAATATAGTAAAAAGTACTGACAATTGGAAATACTCCAGTTAAGTAAAAATACCTCAAAATTGTACTTAAGTACAGTACTTGAGTAAATGTACTTTACACCACTGTGAACAGACAACAAAGTTTAAATGCAGCTCTTTAATTCTAACAAGGACAAGACAAGTTTATTTGTAGCCTATTTCACAATTCAAGAATTCAAAGCCTTTTACTCAACACATTAAAAGAGTGCAAAAGAAGCACATTTAAAAGAATATTTGAATACAATACAAATTGTTATTAAACGGCTAAGAGCATAGACAATGAGAAGAGCCGAAGACGTGCGTTGCAGGAAAATAGGCTACTATTAATTGTATGATAAAAATGTGCCTATATTCGTTTCTTTTTCATGTGCATCTGGTCAACGTGTGTGTGTGTGTGTGTGTGTGTGTGTGTGTGTGTGTGTGTGTGTGTGTGTGTGTGTGTGTGTGTGTGTGTGTGTGTGTCACTCACCGCAGGCTCCGTTTACAGCCTGTATGTGTGTGTGTATGCACACAGTGTGTTGGACAGACTGTCTGGCTGCAGACGGTGTGATATTTACTCCAGTCTAAACGCTATCAATGGACGCCTGGCTTTATAAACTAGTCTACTACATCCCATAGCCCGGGGGGACGGTCGGTCGCGCCCACTGATTGGTTGTCATGCAAAAACTGGCTGAAGGTTGACAAGGGCTATAAGTTACTAAACTAGCCCATTGATTATCTTGCTAATGACTATTAATAATATTTTATTAATCGAATAATTAAGAAATCACTTTTTGTTATTTTTATATATCAGCAAATCAACGCAGGAAAAAGGAATATATATTTTTTAAACGCTTGACAGAATCGATTAATCTGATGAACCTCTTAAAGGGGAAATCCACCCATTTTCAATATTTAACTATGTCATTAATATAGCATAAAGGAGTTGTGTGGAAATAAGAAAAAATTAAAAAAAAAAATAACATTGCAAAAAAATTTTACATTGCAAAAAAATTAACATTGCAAATTACACTGTGATGACTCATCATGGTGTAATTTGCAATGTTAATTTTTTTGCAATGTTAAATTTTTTTGCAATGTTAATTTTTTTTTTTTTTTTTCTTATTTCCACACAACTCCTTTATGCTATATTAATGACATAGTTAAATATTGAAAATGGGTGGATTTCCCCTTTAAGCCCTATTTTAGACTTTGTCATGCAGCTGTGTTGTGCAAAAATAGCTGATCTACAAATTCACAATGCGTTACAACGCGGTGTGAGCTTGTAGATGTTGTTGTTTTCACTCTTTTTGAACTTCTGTAACTGTGTTGCACATACCAGTTGACAGCATGCAAGATCAACAACAAAATAATCGCAGATAAATCATAAAAAATAAAATAAAAAGTTTAAAACATTGTTCAAATTTATACCGATATGTGGATTAGCTACAATATATAGGCTACTCATTATTTTCATATTTCATTCATTGTAGTTTCTAATTAACAGCTTATATATCTATAAACTTGCACATACTCGTACAAAATATTAAAAATGAGTTTGTTTATTACCCCACTGACTGATGGTCAGTTGCCTGGCACCAACCAATCGTGATGCGTCTGTCCCTCCAGGCTATAGGATCTAGACGACTATCTGGGTTCAACCAATCAGATAGAGACCAGAGAGTCTGCCACCCCCATTTCTGAGAAGAGAGGGCAGAGGCCTAGACCACTGGCGTAGCGGTCCGGCCACTTAGGCTGCAATGCAGCCTGACAGTGTGTTGCAGAATCCCGATCCCGACAACCTTGGCTGCGTGTGTCACTCCCCATTTCCTGTCAATCTACTGTATACTATCAATAAAGGTAGGAAAAGCCAAACAAATATCTTATAAATATAAAAAAGAGAGGGCAGAGAGCACCGCCCACCCGAGTTTATTACTTTATTAACAGTTTGCAAAAAAAAGCACAGAGGTACAGTTCCACACAAAAGGATTCTAAAAGGATAAACCTAAGAAAGCACAATGGCTTGTTCCCATTGGGGTCCATGTGTATAGATGGGTTTCCGCGCGACGTCATCACAGAGCAGAGTGCGCAATCTGCGCATGCGCGGGGGAGAACGAACCGGAAGCGCCATTCACTCTATTGTTATTTTCGGGATTTAGATAGGCATAATGCTGCTATTATAGGCATAATAGGCATAATGTTGCTATTATATACAAACAGATCCAACTTCCGACAAATCATTTTTATTGAGTAAAGAAGATATTACAAACTGCATCATTTAATCTACTTTCATTAAACCTGGTGAAGACCATTTATTTTATGGGTAATAGGGTATAGGATATTTTTAGGGTAATAGCGCCCTCTACAGGCTCATCCCGCCACTGCGCGCGCATCATCCTCTCATGTTTACAAACAGGAAACCCATCTATTCAATTCATCGAAACATTTAACATCATAACATCATATAAACGAGTAGTAATCAAAAAGAAAACTATGTACAGCAAACAGTTGGGGGGGGGGGGCATTTCTGCTGATAAGCTTAGACTTTTTACAGGGGCCAGTTATTTGCAGCCACCTGTAAGTGCTCTTTTAGAGCGGTTTTGAAGGAGAGTAAGGATTCACACTTTTTATATGACTGTTGGTAGGGCATTCCACATTTTGGTGGCATATAGCAGTAGAACGAATTTAACCGTTTGTTTGAGCTGAGTCAGAAAGAAATAACAAAATATGCTCATTAATTCACTTCACTGTCAATTTGACACTAATTTACCTGCATCACATTTTTGCACCTTGTTATGTGGCTTAAATGATTCATGGTTAACCACTTTCAACCTGCGGTCCCTATTAGGCCTATGTCCAAATCTGTCAACAAAAAAAATCACACAAATTTCAAGCTCACAATACGTCCCATATTTGATGCTTTGTGATTCTGCTATTTTCGCTACTTTTGAAAATATTAAATACGGTTAACCAGCTGTAAAGATTCAACCAAACAAGCTGTAGTTTATTGGATGCTTATGCAGCTGTGGCTGGCTGTGTTGTGCAGTTGGGGCCAATGGTTGGGGAGCCCTAGTTGTGTTAGTATTTTGATATAAAAGGCATAATGTTATCTGATAGTAATTCCCCACATGCTGAACTTACTTCAATAAAAAAAATATTTACACGTTTGACCACTCCGTCCAGATATTTTATATATCACTAATCAGTTATTGTTAATTTGATTCCTAGCCTACACTAGGGCTGCCACTGAAAATACTGGAATATGAATTGTCAGAACAAAATGCATAATCCTGGGATTAATGATAAGGCTTAATGGCAAACTACTGTTGCAGATCATATGTTATCTAGTCCACAGTGCATTATGGTTTGCATAATGGCCTATAGCTGTTTTAGTAAATGAGTAATATGATTTGACCTAACTAGGACTTGAACATTGGCATGCTGCCACCTTTCAGCTGACTTATATGACAATGCATATATGCATATAAACACTTCTGGGAAGAAAAACAAACAAAACAATAGAGACACACTTAAACCCTATACTATCTGACCTCCCCTCCCGTTGTCACTCTACACCAGTGGTTCTCAACCTGTGGGCTGGGGCTCACTGGTGGGCCATGAGGATATTGCAAGTGGGCCCCCAAATAACTGGCAAAACACGAAGATTTTAATGACAATATAACATATTTATTTTTAAGAATGTAAAAACGATGGTGTTTATTCTTTAAAAAGTTGGGGAAAAAAGTTTGCATTGTGATACAGATATATAGGAACTTAAAGTATACTACGTTGGTTCCATTTATCCAAGCCGGAACACAATCGATTGATTAGTAAAATAAACATGCTCTGAAAATGCACGCCCCCCCCCCATCTGACCAGTTGACACGGCAGCCAAACGCTTTCAAGATTTATGAACCACTGCTCTAAATATCTTTGACACAGAATAGGAACTGTTGGTTTTAAGTGGTTGAGAATTTTGCTATTGCTACACCATAGGCCTACAGTATATACATTTATCTAATTTCATGTGTACACAGTATCTGACTGTCTGTTACTATACAATACGTATATATTTGTGGGATCGCTAAAGCGATCACACTACTGTTATCTTCACCGTTTTTGGTACAGTTTTTTGGCCCCTAACTAGTCCTTCATACTTTTAGCTACAAACTCCATTCCAACTCTACAACGTTCGGCCTACTTAGGACATATCGGCTACCATTTGAATTTTTGAAATAATTTGTACTTTTAGAGATATTTCACTTTTTACTTCTAAAAAAACTCCCATTCATTTCAATGGAGAAATTCATACTTTTAGATAGAAACTCCGTTCCAACTCTATAACGTTCAGCCTACTTAGGACATATTGGCTACCATTAGAATTTTTTGAAATAATTTGTACTTTTAGAGATATTTCACTTTTTAAATAGTAAAAATACTTAAAAGTTGATAAAAAGAGTAAAAATACTTAAAAGTTGTAAAAATTTGTAAAAGCTACTTTAAAGTAAATAAAGTGACTAAAAATACTTTAAAGTAAATACCTTGAGTAAAAATACTTAAGAGTACTTATATTGAGTAAAAATACTTAAAAGTACTCAAAATGAGTAAAAATACTTAAAAGTTAAAAAAAATAGTAAAAATACTTAAAAGTTGATAAAAAGAGTAAAAATACTTAAAAGTTGTAAAAATTAGTAAAAGCTACTTTAAAGTAAATAAAGTGACTAAAAATACTTTAAAGTAAGTACCTTGATTAAAAATACTTAAGAGTACTTATACTGAGTAACAATACTTAAAAGTACTCAACATGAGTAAAAATACTTAAAAGTTGAAAAAAATAGTAAAAATACTTAAAAGTTGTAAAAATTAGTAAAAAATACTTTAAAGTAAATAAAGTGACTAAAAATAATTTAAAGTAAATACCCTTTAGAACCTTTCAAACCTTTAGAACCTCTTAAACCTTTAGAACCTCTTGAACCTTTCAAACCTTTCAAACCTTTCAAACCTTTCAAACCTTTAGAACCTTTCAAACCTTTAGAACCTCTTAAACCTTTCAAACCTTTAGAACCTCTTAAACCTTTCAAACCTTTCAAACCTTTAGAACCATTCAAAGCTTTAGAACCTTTAGAACCTTTAGAACCTTTCAAACCTTTAGAACCTCTTAAACCTTTCAAACCTTTCAAACCTTTCAAACCTCTTAAACCTTTCAAACCTTTAGAACCTTTCAAAACTTTAGAACCTTTAAAACCTTTAAAACCTTTAAAACCTTTAAAACCTTTAAACCTTTCAAACCTTTAACTCTACTAACACTATCAATACTCAATACCATCAACATTCTTAGCGATCCCACACTGTTTCTTCAGGAACAGTACCTTCTAGTTTATTTAGATGCTCATACCATTGCCCTTTTTTGTAATATCTGACCTGCTTGTTGTTTGTACATATTTCACTCTACTCTTACCAGGAATATTTGAATATCTGACCTGTTTCTTTGTTCTTTCCTTTCCTGAAAACTACAACCGATGGAGCTGTGCACAAAATAATCTCACCCACTGTTTTTCGCCTGTAAACCTGTGATGATGTGTGACAATAAAGTTTAAAGTTCAACTAAGCCCCCACCTGTTTTCACTCGACACTAAATATCTTTGCCGACAATAGCCGATCTACAAGTTTACAACGTGTCATGTTGGGAGTCATGTTGTGGGCTTGTAGATCGGCAATTTTTGCAGAATGTTCGTCCCAGCCTAGGGGTGCTAGGGGTTAAGTGGTTAAGAATATTAGATGGCAAAAACAAACCATGACAAACCTCACAAATAGACTTAATTTCTCTGGGCCGGGTTGATGACCTCACAGTGTTTATTTACATCGACCTGTGTGCCAAACTCTCACATTAGCACACACACACACACACACACACACACACACACACACACACACACACGTGCGCTGCCTGCATCGGTGAGGTCAAGGCCGTGTTGTGTATTCAACATGATCCTGTTTGGTTTTGCACGGTTCATACTTAATCACGCGTGAAGGTGGACAGAGAATCCATAATCCATTTCAGCAGCTACTCCTCATTGCCTAAACAAAGACTGCAGCCTCCTACTTTACAATGTAAACACAGGCCTAAGCCTGCAGTAAACCCTGGAGCTGTGTGGGCACCGTCGCTCCCTACTTGGCCTACATACAGTGGTGGAAGAAGTACTCAGATGTTTTAACTTAAGTAAGAATAGAGCATACCACCAGTGTTGTTCAGACATCATCTGTTACAAGTAAAGGGGCACTATTCAAAATTGTAACTGATTAAAAGTAAGTACAAAAGTATTTGCATCAAAATAAAAATAAAGTAAAAGTACACACATTTTTCAAACTGTGTTAAACCTTTTCTAAAATACCTGATCTAAAAGCTCACAGCGCATCGCGATGTGACGTGTCGTGAGCTTGTAGATCAGGTATTTTTGAATGGCCGAAGTATAAAATAGGGCTTAAGTGCTTAAGTTATGTTTTGTATGAATAATATAAATCTACAAAGTAACTAGCAACTAAAGTAATTGTTGTGGAGTGAAAAGTCCATTTGCCTCTGAGATGTATTGGAGTAGAAGTTAAAAGTATAAAAAAAGGAAATACTCAAGTTAAGTAAATGTACCTCAAAATGTTACTCAAGTACAGTACTTGAGTAGCCTAAATGTACTTAGTTACTTTCTACCACTGACCTACATTCTGTATGTTGTTGTTGTCTGAGTTTGTCATATAACTGCTAAATGCTCCACTTGCACGGCACGCTGCTTCGACATTTCACTCTCACGACTGTCATGACTGATCCTGATTCTGGCTCAAAGTGTTATCAGGCCACAGGACACAGAAAAACCACTCCTCATCCTCACATGAGGATAGCAGGTCAGGGTAGAGAAACCACTCCTCATCCTCACATGAGGATAGCAGGTCTGGGTAGAGAAACCACTCCTCATCCTCACATGAGGATGGCAGGTCTGGGTAGAGAAACCACTCCTCATCCTCACATGAGGATGGCAGGTCTGGGTAGAGAAACCACTCCTCTCATCCTCACATGAGGATGGCAGGTCTGGGTAGAGAAACCACTCCTCATCCTCACATGAGGATGGCAGGTCTGGGTAGAGAAACCACTCCTCATCCTCACATGAGGATGGCAGGTCTGGGTAGAGAAACCACTCCTCATCCTCACATGAGGATGGCAGGTCTGGGTAGAGAAACCACTCCTTATCCACACATGAGGATGGCAGGTCTGGGTAGAGAAACCACTCCTCATCCACACATGAGGATGGCAGGTCTGGGTAGAGAAACCACTCCTCATCCTCACATGAGGATAGCAGGTCTGGGTAGAGAAACCACTCCTTATCCACACATGAGGATAGCAGGTCTGCGTAGAGAAACCACTCCTCATCCACACATGAGGATGGCAGGTCTGGGTAGAGAAACCACTCCTCATCCACACATGAGGATGGCAGGTCTGGGTAGAGAAACCACTCCTCATCCTCACATGAGGACGGCAGGTCTGGGTAGAGAAACCACTCCTCATCCTCACATGAGGATGGCAGGTCTGGGTAGAGAAACCACTCCTCATCCTCACATGAGGATGGCAGGTCTGGGTAGAGAAACCACTCCTCATCCTCACATGAGGATGGCAGGTCTGGGTAGAGAAACCACTCCTCATCCTCACATGAGGACGGCAGGTCTGGGTAGAGAAACCACTCCTCATCCTCACATGAGGATGGCAGGTCTGGGTAGAGAAACCACTCCTCATCCTCACATGAGGATGGCAGGTCTGGGTAGAGAAACCACTCCTCATCCTCACTGTCTGGGTATAGATATGCAGCTCCACACTCCAGGCCAGTGATTCTCAACCTTTTCTGGATCAGGGTCCACTTGAAAATCTCAACCCATCTGACCAAATGAGGTTTGGAGTTTGCTGGAAGGTCTTGGCTTGCACTGCACTGCAGTTCATATTGACACAAATCACTGTGACCCTTTTTAACTCTGCTATGACAATACCTTTTTTATATTTTTTCATCGGTTGAATGTTTTTAACTACTTATATTTAGAATTTGACTTGGAGTATCGTACATCTGTTGAAATGACATTCAGATGATGAGTGTATTAAATATTTTATATTCAGAGATGCCACCTGCGAACGTGCAGTATATCACATATTGGCTCTTAATAAAAAAAACTAAAAAAACAATGAAGGATTTTAGCAAAGTTTCAGCGTTTATTGATACAGGAAATGCACCTCAGCCTATAGGATGAAATGGGTCCGGTACTGTTTATGGCGGTCCAGCGGGGCGACACAGGACAGAGGTTTGAGTTGGAAGGAGTCTGTGTGTGTGGTGCTGAAATTATGCTGAACACATGGAGCCCTTATGTGACTCTCCTTCATCTGCAGAGAGGGAGAGAGAGAGTGACAGTGAGTGAGTCAGATAGAGACAAGCTCGGTGAGGTGAAGTCAGGCTTAGTATATGACAGTAGCCCTGACCTCGATTATTCGAATAGTCGACTAATCAGTCGAGGGGTGTCTTAGTCGAATTATAAAAAAAAAAAAATATTCGACTGAGAGATTGGCCTAGTTTGTTATATTAATTAACTAATAGTTTGCCAAAATAGGATATACATCATGATTTTTTGGGAGAAACCAAGCAAGTATATGTTAAATCAGACATTAAGCACCCCTACAGCCCAAATGGAATGTTCCTCTATTGCATAACTAATCATCTTTTTTGCATGATTCGACTGAGAGATTGGCAGTCGAATCAGACTGATTCGACTGCCAATCTCAGTCGAATCATGCCCCCCCAAAAAAAAAGATTCGGGTGTTGCATTAGTCGACTATTAGTCGACTATAGGCAAATATTGGCCAATCAGATTCGACTATAGAAATCCTTAGTCAGGGACAGGCCTAATTGACAGTAGTCTACTCTACAGTATTGTCAGTGCTTGCACGTTGGCACACCTAAATCTAACACATATTTGTATTAGCTGCCGTGTTGCTTACATTATGCTGTGCTATAAGGTCGTCAGCCTGCCATGTTTTTACCATGTATACTTGGTACGGAAATCAAACTATATGAAGTACAGGAAATCAAACTACAAAATCGGCCTATAGTTTTCTACCCCTTTAAGGTGAAGTAAAAAAAAGTCACACAAAAAAACGCCCCTCTACTTCTTCATACAACAAGGCTATTTTGTTTTATTAACAAGATGTTGACAAATGTTTGACAAATTTGCCCAAAATAGGCATGCCAGAGTTAAAGGCATAGTTCACCCAAAAAAATACATATTTTCTATCAATTACACACCCCATGAAGCCTTGAATTCATGGAGATTTTTTTAATTTGATGAGCGGCCATAGCCGCGGGAAGACGTTTTAGGTTAAGGGTGCTGTATGCGCACGCATGCACACGCGCATTTTTCTGGATTTGTTACTCTTTTGGGGGGGTTTTGTTACTTTAATTCAGTTAACTTGGTTCCAGAACACATATTGCACTAAATCCCCCCCAAATAACGACCAAAAACAACAGGCACATTATGCAAAAATGTTTTTAATAAAAAAAAATTTTAATTTTTTTCATACATTATTTCCAGGGGGTGCTGCAGCCCCCCCAGCAGCCCTACTTCCCGCGGTAATAGAGCACCGAAGTCCTGACGTGACTCGTTCATCCCCAGGTTTGCGGAAGTAATTTCTCTATGGAGAATAACATTGGGTCATCTTAGAATCGTCTCATATAAGAATTGTGGTCCAAAAATAAACACCGCGTGTCGGCGTTATTGTCAGGGAGGAGGTTCTCTATCGTTTATGATAGTCAGTCACTTATATTTGATACAGTCTGTTTCTGGCGAAAATGTAACTAATTCGGCGGAAGTAACATTAGCGTTTTCTCACCGTCAGTTGATGCTTCATATCCATAAGAGTCAACACGCCGGGGTCATGTGTTTATTTTTGGAACACAGTTCTTATTTGACGCGATATTAAATACGTCTATGGGATTCAGAACGGGGGTGGAAAACTGCGAACCAGGTAGACAAACAAAGGATGTGTAAATGACGTCAGACTTCGGCGTTCTATGTGAACGGCGGAGACTGCCGGTCATCAAATTATTGGCGTAGGAATGCCACAAAAACTAAAAAATCTCCATGAATTCAAGGCTTCATGGGGTGTACTGGGTAGGGCATTCACAGAATAGTCGAATATTCGAATATTCGAATATCAAACCGACTATTCGACTATCAAACCACTATTCGACTATTCGAAAAAAAAAAAAAAAAAAAGCATTTTTTTTTTTTTTTTTTAAGATTTTTTTTTTTTTGTGGCTTTTCTAGAGCAGACACGCAGCTGTGAGCTCTGGTGTGACGTCAACTCGCATTCCTTGAGTCGAGTCATCAATGCCATTGAAAAAAAAAAAAAAAAAAAAAAAACTTTTTTTAAATTTTTAATCTTTTTAATTTTTTTTAATCAAACCGAATAATCGACTATTCGAATACTTTTGGGTCGAATAATTCGAATACCATAAATCACTATTCGTTAATGCCCTACGTAATTGATCGAAAATAAGAATTTGTTTGGGTGAACTACTCCTTTAATGTGGTTAACATTCATTTTTTTATTGCGTAAGTTAAAATAGTGGATCGGGACGGGACCCATCTTCGGGTCGTAATTTCCAACAACAGTTTATTTTTTATGACATGTTCATGTGTGAACCACTGGACTTTTCATTCTGGACGTACATTCTCCTGGGTTCATAGTTCAGTCATTGTGTCATTATTACATAATGATCAATATCTGTACTGTACCGATAGCCAATCTCATCAATAACTACAGTATTTCCAGAAAGACATTTCATAACTACAGTTTCATAACTCTGTGTGTGTGTGTGTGTGTGTGTGTGTGTGTGTGTGTGTGTGTGTGTGTGTGTGTGTGTGTGTGTGTGTGTGTGTGTGTGTGTGTGTGTGTGCGCCTGTTGGGGGGGGTCACTTTGGATACATTTATGCCAACTTAAAACGGACTAGGGGCCAGGGCTGTGTGATATGGACAACATATCACAATATTTTAGATCAAATACCTCAATATCAATATTGTGATGATAATAATTACAAAATTGTAAAAAAAAACGCGAAAACAGCCTATCTACAAAATAGCCAGTCCCATTGCACCGCGTTATGAGCTTGTAGATCGGCTATATTCACTATATTTTGTCAATTTTTGAAAGTATAAAATATTTTGCCTCATCACGATATTACAATATCCAAAATGCCAGACAATATCTCATATCATGATATCAATTTAAAGGTTTAATGACATTCACTTTTACACCACATTCAAAGTCTTTGTCCTGGTCCTTCAAAAGTGTACAAAAAGTTTTAAGTGAAAATTCCATTCCAGTGATCAATGGCAGGTGTTTTTCTCTCACATTTCTAAAGCCTTTTCAACTGCAATGAAAAAAGAAATCTTTGCCTGCGGGTGTCGCTGGTGAGGGATTTTGCCTGTCAATCATCGCCTCTGCTCCGCCCCCCCCCAAAGGAAAGGATAGGGGAGGGGAGGGGCGAGGAGGAGAGTGGGTGGGATTATTCGACAGTGACCTCACTGTCGAAGGGCCAAGCTCAGATTACTTTTCAGCCTAATTATTCAGAAAACCCCAGACCACAGAAAATCCACTGAATGTTTTAAGTTCAGGTTTTTTGGGTGTAATTGAGGTCATAAAACCCCAAATAAAACATTGAAAATAAAAAAAGTGAAAATGAATGTCATGAGACCTTTAATATCAATGTATTAAACAGACCTAGGCGTATTTCTCAGACCAGACCGTGTGGTGCTGTTCTCTAGGCTGGTCTGGTCAGTCAACAGGTCAGTGGACAAAAGGTTAAAAGGTTAAAGTCTCCCGTGCAGGTTAGTGGCTCAGAGACAGTGGGCTCAATATACCTACAATATAATGACAGGCCTCAAAGAATATTACTTCGACGAAAGTCCAACTGAGATTGACCTGGTCAGTGGTGGAAAAAGTACTAAAATGTTTTACTTAAGTAAAAGTATCAATACTGCAATGTAGAAACACTCTGTTACAAGTCTGGTGATCAAAATGTACTTGAGTAAAAGTACAAAAGTATTGGCATCAAAGTATACTTTAAGTACCAAAAGTAAAAGTACTCATTATGCAGAAAGTTATCATTATGTCAACACAAACAAAAAAATCTTTTGAAAATAGCAGATCTACAAGCTCACAACGTGTCGCATCGCAACACATTGTGAGCTTGTAGATCAGCTATTTTCAAATAGCCTAAGTTTAAATAGGGCTGAAGTGGTTCATGTATGTTTTGTAATAGTAATCAAAGTAAGTAACTAGTGACTAAAGTTTTCAAATAATTGTAGTGGAGTAAAAGTATAGAAAATTGGAAATACTCCAGTAAAGTAAAAGTACCTCAAAATTGAACTTACAGCACTTGAGTACATAGTGCGTACCACCACTGGACCTGGTCAGCTATCTCCAGAGGCTATTTATACCATTACAGTTCATCTGTTCATTGCTGAATTTTAGTTAATCTGTCAGTGCTTGTTTTCTTTGTTAGTTCAATTGTTGTTTTGTATCTGAGAGTTATGTGTGGAGTAAAGTCTGGTGTATACGTTCTAGGCCTGTCCCCGACTAAGGATTTGTTTAGTCGAATCTAATTGGCGACTAATTGCCAATAGTCGACTGGCAGTCGACTAATGAATTTTTTTTTGTTTTTTGTTTTTTTTATGGCCAAAATACATTTTATTTCAAAGGGCCAAGTCTACACAGTTTGTTTTGTGTCTCCAGCAGAGTTTCTAGTGTCTCTATCTCTCTCTGGAAGAGGTTGCACATGCAGCCGCACTGAGGCGCTCCAACACAAACAATACCAATACAAAGACGAGGAATAAGAAGAATAAAGTGGAAGTTACGTGTGGTTGCAGGTGTAGACTTGGCCAAAAAACGATTTAAAACATTTTTGGCCCTAAAAAAATAAAATAAAAAAGAATTCTCGACTAGATTCGACTAAGAGACACGCAGTCGACTCGGACCCCCCGCGACTAACCAGTCGACTTGTCGACTTAGTCGAGGTCAGGCCTACGTTCGTTTGCTGAGTCTTGAGTTTGGTGTTCGAGTCTTGGAGTTAAAGCTTTGAGTTCTGCATTTTGGGTCCAACTTGAGTTTGAGTTCCTGACAGCAACAGTAGTGTAAGTAGAAGTGGTAACAGTATTGATAGAAGTAGTAACAGTAGAGTTAGAAGAAGTAACTAGTAGAGAGGAATGAGTGGATTTGGTTTGTTTATCTCTCTCGTGGCCTCTTACCATGTCAAGGTGTTGAGGGTTGAGTGTCTGTCTGCAGGTCTGGGGAGGTGGAGTGAAATCAGCTTGCACGGTGGAGTGGACTGGCCCTGGATCTGAGGACAAAATTATCTAATGAGACATGCACTGACAAAAGCTCATGAATTGTAACAAGCCAAAGACAGTTTGAACAAGAAAGTTTTACTTTCAGTATAGTTCTTTCTTATGCAGGGAACAGTCTACACACCATTTCGCTGTCGTGATTATATCAAACCTGTTTGGCTCAAATCTGAACGTGATCTTGTAGTTTGAGCTGTTTAACGACTGAAACCTCAACAGCAATACACTGTAATCAGTGTAAGTCAGATTGTGGTCGTGGCGTGGGTGTGAAACCAGGTGGGGAGGGAGGGTGATCTCTGCCACTGCACTAGTGACTTTTACAGGTTGGTTGAGGCGTACTGTTCAGTACGCAGTAGAACTGGGAGGACATGTTCCTCCACAAGCGTTACGTCGTCCCGGTGAAATTTGACAGTCAGGTGAAAAGAAGGGACTGGTGACTTTATGTGTGTCACAGGAGACACCTGGTTGTCTACACAAAACTGGGGGGTCGGGACCCCCAGGGTGGTCCCCAAAATATTTTAAAGGTTACAATTTAATGCTTTTAAGACCTTTTTAATACCAAATTGTCAGATATTACCCAAGAAAAAGAAAGAGGGTCGCCCAGGACTAAAGTACCTGTCCACCACCGTGGAGTATTTGAATCCTCCATGGTGAGTCCTAGCCTGGAAAACCAGACGAATCTGCCAGTGCAAATTATTTTTATCTACGCAGTGCATAGTCTTGCCATGCCAGGCTAGGTGCGTCCAGCTTGGCCGAGCATCTATACGAACCCAATTGACCATGTTCAGGGAGGGAAGCTGTGCAGGGAGGGTGATCTTTGTCGCTGCACTAGCAACTCCTACAGACTGGGATGGTGCCTGTCTGTCAGCGGGGAATGCTGAATGGGAGGAGTAAGACAGAGGCGCTATGTCCTCCCGTTGCGGACTCCTCACTGGCAGGTGAGCCAGTACAACAGCAGTGGCAACACAGAAATGTGTGAGGAGCAATTCATTGCTAAAATGACTAAATTGGAAGAAAAACCGGGTAAAAATAATTGTCTACTAGAACTTTAAATGTATTTACAACATAACTTTTCATTGTTCTTATAATAGTTCTCTTTTCTCAGGGAAATGTGTATTTTTCGTCTTTCCCTAGGTTTTCTGTTCTGCTCAACATCTGTATCATCCCATGTGTGGCTCTCACCATCTCCAGACAGAGCCCATCCTGGTGGCCAGGTGCATGTGGTGGCTCTGTGTCCACCTCTCCAGGGGTAGTGGTCCTGGATGGTGGTCCTCAAGCACTGACCTCTCAGACCGGATCCTCCCAACTCCACGTTGCTCTTGGTCCGCCGGTCAGCCCCAGACACATGTACCGGTTGCTCTCTGTGGTTCTGCTACGGGGAGAGAGGAAGTCCAAAAAGCTGGTAAGAAACGGAGAGTCAAAAGCCCCCAAGAAGAATTGGAACAACAACTAAAACAGAATTCAACTAGAAAATGTGCTCCTCGGAGCACAAGTCTCCGCCAGCAGACCCGTGCTATTTTAATAGCACGGGTCGTCTTGGTAGAACGGGTCGTCTTGGTAGAATGCGCGTGGTTTTTGGTGTTCTGCAGGAGCGACTGAATATGTAGTGTCTGCATCTAAAAGATGTTCTTCTTGAAGCAATGTGTCATATGGGAGTCGTCGTAATTGACTGGTTTGTTCAAATGCTTGTCTGTCTTCTTCATCTTCATTGTCTTGAACAGTTTCAGCAGTTGATTGGTGTGTTTGATCTATGTCAGTTTTCTCTAGTGCTACATAATGTATTTGATCAAGGGGGCCAATTGTTACAGTATTAAGACTTCGGCCTTGTTGTGGGATCAATTCAACTCTATAGTCCTCTTCTGTGTTACTGTTGTAGATGAGTATGCTTTCTTAGCTTTGGCCTTCTGCGCCTTTGCTTGACCAATGTTAGGTGTTCTCAAGAGGGACACACACACGCACGGACGGGTGATTTGGACTGGAAGGTACTGTTCCAATCAAGACTGATTGATCCTGTCTTACCTCACTTCAAAAAATGTAAACAGCTTTTTGAAGTGACACACCTATTTATAGGATTTTATTTCGTCATGCGTCCCTCTAGCGTCTAGCCAATCAAAGGCATTGGTGTCAACATATTGACACGTGTCACGTGGAGCTTGACCAATGTTAGCTTGACTAACAATGTTTGCTCACACACGGCGGGACGAAGCGAAAACATACTCTCCACCTACGGCGGAGACAATTATATTCACTAGCCCATACCCGGTCGACCCAAGACGGACACCAAGACGGACGGACAGACAGAGGTTACTCCAATTATATTATATATTCATATATTCATATTCATATATTCATATATTCATATA
This sequence comes from Gymnoscopelus braueri, assembly GCF_963280865.1. NCBI lineage: Eukaryota > Metazoa > Chordata > Actinopteri > Myctophiformes > Myctophidae > Gymnoscopelus > Gymnoscopelus braueri. The sequence continues at coordinate 42,113,066 of NC_137607.1, read as the reverse complement.
TTCATATATTCATATTCATATATTCATGTTTACAATACATTTACAAATGGCTGCACTTCTTGGACTTTGAGATGTAGAGTAACTGTCATATCTCTTGCTCTTACAATACCTCTTGTTGTATTATGCTTTTTATCTACTCTTCTTGAGTCATTTCTCTTCTGTGACCTGAAAAATGTGTGGAGACACTGCTGCTTCCTGACAGAGTGATGACTGTGATCTCAGTTCTTAGAGAGATTCAGTTCTTAAAGGTTTCATGACGTTCAGTTTTACCACACATTAAAAGTCTTTGTCATGGTCCTTCAAACGTGTATAAAGTTGAGGGATTTTGCCTGTCAATCATCGCCTCTGCTCCGCCCCCCCCCCCCCCCCAAAGGAAAGGATAGGGGAGGGGCGAGGAGGAGAGTGGGCGGGATTAATGGCCAGTGACTTCACTGCCCAAGGGCCAAGCTCAGATTACTTTTCAGCCTAATTATTCAGAAAACCCCAGACCACAGAAAATCCACCGAATGTTCAAAGTTCAGATTTTTTGGGTGTAATTGAGGTCATAAACCCCCCCAAAAAACATAAAAAATAAAAAAAAAGGGGAAATGAATGTCATAGAACCTTTAAACACTTGAACCCTGTAGCATTCCTATTCTGGGGTGAACATTCTGTGAAAATAGACGATCTACAAGCTGCAATGCGTTGTGTGCTTGTAGATTATTTTTTTTCTGAGAAGAGATTTGGTCTCGAGCCAACAAAGGTAGGAGGCCTATAGTCTCCGGTCAATTAAGTAGTAGGGTTTAATTGGTTAAATCACTTACTACAGAGTACAATGTATGTACAGGAATCAGAATTGCATTGCACATTAAATAAGAGGCAAGTACAACAGATACAACACTTGTTATATTTGATTAGTGATTCTGACTTAACATAACCTGACATTCATAAACAGTTCATTGACTGAGATGTTATATAAAGTAAGTTAGTGGTTCTCAAACACTTATATGTCAAAGACACCCACATTGATATGTATTTGGCTGAGGACCCCCATCTGAAAAGATTTTGTGCCATGACCTTTAACCCCCAAGAGGAGGATTTGTGTAAAATAAAATGTCTAAATGATTCAAAAATGTTCCACATTATTTCAAGCTTTTTACATGTTTTTCAAAAATTGCAGATCGTAGTATAAAATTGGGTTAAAGTGATTAAACTGATTTTGATACTATATCAACTAACTCTGCCGCTCTTCAGAGTTTGGACACTTTGACAACCATTGACAATAAAGTAAAGTTAAAGATCCCAGCAGGGGTCAGTGTTTCACCTCAGAGAAGAAGGTTCTGTTGGTGGTGGCTGACATCATGTCCCTGTTGCGTCCCTGATGGGTGTCGCCCCTGGGAACGCTGCTCAGGTTCCTGTTCCTCCTCATCAGGAGGACAGCATCACCTGATCAACACACCAATATAGATGGAGTCAGTCAGGCAGGACAATACCTCCTTCAACATGGTGCAGGTCTATTAACCAGTGGTGGAAAAAGTATTCACATTTTCTAAAAGTATCAATGCTGCAATGAAGAAATACTCTGTTACAAGTAAAAGTCCACAATTCAAAATTTAATGGAGTAAAAGTACAAAAGTATTGGTATCAAAATGGACTTAAAGTACCAAAAGTAGAAAGTACTCATTATGCAGAAAGTCCCATTTCACAAGTTTTCAAATGTATAAATTGTATAAACATCTTTTGAAAATAGCAGATCTACAAGCTCACAATGCGTCGCATCGCAACGCATTCTGAGCTGATAGATCGGCTATTTTCAATTGGCCGAAATGTATATAGGGTTGAAGTGGTTAATGTATGTTTTGTAATAATAATCAAAATCTACAAAGTAACTAGTAACTAAAGTTTTCAAATAATTGTTGTGGAGTAAAAGTACAATATTTGCCTCTGAGATGTAGTGGAGTAGAAGTAAAAATACTTAAAATGCTCCAGTAAAGAAAAATACCTCAAAATTGTACTTAAGTACAGTGCTTCTACTTAGTTACTTTACACCACTGTTATTAACATCTAATCAACGTCAACTAAATGTGCCATGATGTGTGTTCATTCATTTTACTCCCAGTCTATATGAAGAGCTTCTCCGTTAGGCTTCCTTTTAAACACTGCCGTAGATAAAGTATGAATCATGTCTTTCGAGTCGAGGATAAAAGATGGACGACTGAGCGAAAGGGAAACCTAGACTAATACTGTTTATATAATCCTACCTAGCCTCACTTTTCAACGTTTTCGTTTTTTCAGCTCAACTCAAATGTATTGTCTCATCACAGGTGTACAAAATATTGTACACCGAGATAAATTCGAGATAGAGAAAGAAGAAAAACAGGTCAGATATCATCAACATGGCAGTGTGAAATATATACATAATGGTGCATGCTAGGTTTATACATAAGGTGTGTGATTAAAGTAGCAGTGGGATGTACATAACAGTCAGTGGGATGTACATAACATAAGGTGCATGTATGGTTCAAGGAAAAATCAATAAATTGAGGGAGTTACAGACTATAAGAACTGTGACTGTGAGTGTACAGTCATTTAGATATATGCATGTAGTATGTATTGACAGGAACAAATCCTGTGCGATGTCCACAGAACACACCTGACCTGCCATTGTCACCAAAGGCCTCCCTGGAGGTTGATGACCACGGCTCTTTAAAGTCATCCCCAAGATTCACTTTCCAACGCGGTGTCAAAGCAGCTCCACTTCTTCTGCTGGTAGATCGGTTATTCTCACTATTTGTTGTACGGCAAAGTATATGGGGTTCAAGTGGTTAAAATCACTCATAAAAGTGTTCCATCATCTCGTTCATCATCATGTTTCTAACACATTTTACTTGTATGCTGCTACTGTATATTTAAATGTTTACTGTGCATTGCATTCATGGTGTGTCATAAACCAGTGGTTCTCAAAGTGGGTTACAAATTGTGAAAAGTGTTGAATAATAATTTGCAACAAAACAACATGAACCTTCTCTTTTCAAGGGGGGTCTGCGGCCAAAATGTTTGAGAACCACTGTCATAATAAAGGACAAGTACAGACTGAGTTCCTCACACACCCAGAGACAGCTGTGTGTGTGAACGCTGCAGCGTGAGTGGTCTCTCTCTCTATCGTCTTCACCTGATCGCCCATCGGCACCGAGGAGCTGGACTGCTAAACACATTATGACACAACAAATACACTGTCATTACTTTTACTTTTGGTACTTTAAGCACATTTTCCATGCCAATACTTTTGCACTTTTTCCTCTAATATACTCACTTATGTGAGTATACTATACTGTACTTCTTCCAGTGGATGAGTGAGTGGGTGTCCTGTGTGTTACCTTGTCCACAGGTTGAGGTGGTGGCTGACACTGTCCTCTGAAGGTGTCACCGTAGTGGGAGACCGCAGTGTCACCTCTGCTGTCCCCCTTCACAGTGCAACATCGCTCTGAAGCACACAAACACATCTACAGTGATTTATTGAACTCCAAGAATATCTACACACAAAAATATTGGTTCTTCAGTGATTCTCCTTTGGGATAGTTGAGGTGCTATAGAGCAGGACTAGTTCCCAACCGATTCATCTCAAGACCCCAAATATAAGTTGTTTCGCCGTTGTAGATCAGCTATTTCCACAATTTCTTAAAAGTAAAATTTGTAATGGATTTGATTTCAAATAGTTTTTTTTGTTCTTAAAATCATATCTATGTTTTTATTTTTGGAAATATTTTTGAAATAATTGTTGCTGTAGTTAACGTTAAAAAAAGGGTTACTCAGTCCCAACTCATAAAAATGGGTCAGTGACCCAAACAGGGGACCCGACCCATTGTTTGAGAAACACTGCTTTAGAGGTTCACTACTGGTTCTTCAGCTTAGTTTAGTTACCTAATGGTTCTATATAGCACCATTTGAAAAACATTGGTATATAGCATGTTTAACCAAAGAACCACTTTTAGTGCTATTTTGCTGTTTAGAGTGTATGCTGTTACTCATTCTGAAAGAAAGTTACTGTTCAATATTTGACCCAGTGATCATGCCCCTCGTAAAGTTAATACCAAACTAATGTAGCCTACATTATTTGGTGAACTAAAAATAATTAAAAAGAAAAAGTCAACTGCCAAAAATATGATTTTGGTTAATCAGTCATTTGACATGGATCTGTAATCTCTAGGACCACTGACCTAGATCAGTCAGTGGTTCTCAAAGCGGGGTTCGAGGACCCCCAAGGGTCTTTGTGGGGCTTTCAGGGCGTCCCCCCAGCAAGATGATTGAGAGTTAGGTCTGTAACTCTGAGTGTGTACGAATGGAACCAAATGGACCCCTACGGGTCCATTTGGTTCCATTCGTACACTCTCAGAGTAATGGGGGTTGGTGGTCCTCCTAATGCATACAAAACTGGGGGTCCTTCAAATGAAAAGGTTTGAGGTCACTGACCCAGATGTTTGGCTGAGGCCTTAACCACAGGAGAGACACAGAGAGGTGTGAAGGAGGCTCTGTGTGTGCTTTCTGGAAGCTTCTCCTCCTCCGCCCGGCCCCACCTGAAGGCTCTGGCTGGGTCGGGTTCACTGGGACGGGTGGAGGGCTGTGGGGTGTAGCTCTGGGCCTGCACCATGAGCTCCCTGGAGAGGCTGGAGCAGCGTTATTACAATTACAATTTACAATTTAGGCATTTAGCAGACGCTCTTAATCCAGAGCGATTTACAGTAAGCAAGGACAACACAAGGTAATACATCAAATGCATAGAAATAGTAACGTAGGATCATAGGTAAACCAAGAGTATTACAGTTCAAAGTAACCAAATAACGAAAATAAACTTTTAGCTGTGCCAGTTTTAAGCCCTGTTTTAATTCCATAATCTTAAAAAATTCAAATTAAAGGAAATAAAAAATAAAATAAAAAGGAAAATGTGCAACTTCACAACACTGAACTACCCTAATACCCCACTCCCCTACCAATGAAAAATAAAAATTAATACTAACTAAACAAAAAAAATATATATAATAAACTAGCAAAAAAAACTAACTTAAATTTAAAAGAAAAAGTCAAGATGAAATAAAAAATGTAAACGAATGGAAAATGCTAAACTACAAGAACCTCGGGCTGGAAGGGTGTGGTGGTGGGTTGCTCTGGGGGTCCGTGATCTCCGTCACCTCCCTGGACAAGGTGGAGGTGTGTGGTGGGGTGTAGCTGTGGCTCTGCACGCTGAGCTCCGTCACCTCCCGTGGGTCCGCATGCATCTTGAAGTTGGTGGTGAGTTTGGTCCAGGCCGGGGTTTGACCCCTCTTAGTCACCTGTTGCTGGGGGCGCCGCTGGAAGGAGTCCCCCGACTCTGTCCTGAACTCCTTGATGTTTCCCACGTCCCTGTGCTCCACCTGGGCCGGGGTGGGGTGAGGAACGGCCGGGGTCCTGCAGGGTGGGCTGGAGAAAGAGCCGAAGTCTGCCTGGAAACTAGTTGGGATATGGCATTATTATTAAACGATTACTAACTGAAAGTTTTTTACCAAACAAACTGAAATTAATAACTAACATCATTGAGAAAATGTCCTTAGATTTTAATCTTTGTCTCTGTATAAGTACACTGTATAAGTCTTATATTTTGTGTGGATATTATTAATATTTCATATTTTTATCAGTGCCAGTTTTAAGCCCTGTTGTAATTTATTTTCCAAATCTTAAAAAATAGGGGGAAAAAGCAGATCTACAAGGTTTGTAGACCTGCTGTTTTTGCTACTTGTTTTACCTTGCTGAATCTCGCCCCTTATTAATCCATATTACAATTTATAAAACTAACACTAAAACTAATAAAATATAAACTAAACTAAGCCGCTTAAAAAAAACACACACAATCAAACCAAATCTGAAATTGAAAACAAAAAGTCTAAATGAAATAAAAAACATTAAAGAAATAATAAAAAAAAACTCTAATAACCTTGTAGTGAAAGCAGCGCTGGGACCAGAGAATGGGATGTGACTGGACCGCAGGAAGTTGATGCCCTCAGGGGGGGTTTGGATGGGTGTTCTGACCGCCACAGCCATGTTGGCTCCTTTTGCCTTACTGTATTATCCAGGGGTGCAACAGTTAACCCGTTAATGACACAGATGCTTTCCCGGTTTTAATGGGAACTAATCAATTTAATCAAATTTAAAAAAGAATCGATAATGTAATAAAGTAATGGATTAATAATCAATCCCTATTTTGGACATGGCAGCATAGGCGAAAGGTTTCTAAAAATGTGTAAAGTGAAAATAAAACTGTGAAAATAGCCAACCTAGAAGCTCACAACGTGTCACAATGCAATGCACTATTTTCACTATTTTACTAACTATAAATCTCACTAAGTATAAAAAACTTAAAGGGATAGTTCACCCCAAAAAAAATATCCATGAATTCAAGTCTCCATTGGGTGACTAATTGATAGGAAAAAAGTCATTTTGGGGGTGAACTATCCCTTTAAGTGGTTCTCAATTATTCACGCATCTCAATTATTCTATTAATCAAAAAAGTAATCTAGAAAATATTCGATACTTGCAACCCTACATCCCTTACCTTCTTATCCGTACGCTAAATTACTGTGTCTACTTTGCAGCGAGCTACCCCCCATCCTCTCCTGAGCAGCAACCATCCCTCGTCATGGTAACCATGATGACACAGAAAATGATGATGTCATGTGTCTCATGCTCAGAAGAAAACAGCAACACAGAATCATGTTCTAAGTCTAACCACAATAGAAAAACTAAAACATTTACAAACTTAAAATCAATGATTGCAGCAATATAAGTGCAGTGCAATCATTGGTGGCCTAATGTTTATTCCAAAGTATAAACAGAGACACAAAAGCCTGATTACCCCCCACAGCAATTAATTATTCATAGCAGTGGATCCCTCCTTTCTGCAGTTAGCAGTGGTGTAAAGTAACTATACTGTAGTACATTTACTCAAGTACTGTACTTACTATTTAAGTACAATTTTGAGATATTTTTACTTTATCTGGAGTATTTCCACTTTTCAGCACTTTTACTCCTACTCCACTACATCTCAGAGGCAAATATTGTACTTTTACTCCACTACAATTATTTGAAAACTTGTGTCCAATGTTTGAACCATTGTTCACAATCATCTCAGACTTGTTTACCAGTTTACAAGACAGCATTGAAAGCGAGCTAATTGAAGTTACTTACCTTTAACATAGATAAGTACATAATGTTTTAGGTAGTTAGAGGTAACTAGCAGTCCCCCTCAATGATCTTATACATAATTCAACATTTCTGTGGATAAGCTTACAATATCAGTTTGCAAGATGTCTACATGTGGTCTGTCACAGCCATGCAAAACCAGGGTTGTTTTGTGCATGGACATGGAGGTTATTAACCCAGGACCCATGCTGGTCCCCGGACCACACTTTGAGAAGCACTGCATTAGCCTACGGACCCCCATTTTATTTTATTTTATTTATGTATTTATTTGTTTTGCTCCGGGACCCCCACACTGTAAAATAATAAAAGTAATAATACATTTTATTTGTAACGCACAATAGATTTGACACAAATTTCAAAGTGCTACATGGCAAGAGGAAAAAATATTATTATTATTTATAATTATAAAAACTCTCAGAGTCACAGACCCGTGGCCGTACCCCTGGTTTTGGGCCCCGGACCAGACGTTGAGTAACAGCAGGAAATGACCCAATAGCAGGGTTGCCATGTCTGCTTATTATACGCGACGTTGGGCTCGTTCTTCTCCAAAGTCGCTTGTAAATATCGGTAGTTGTGGGTTGCGTTTTTTTGGGCTTGTTTCTAAAGTGTAGTTGCTTATTTTGGGCTTGCTTCCTAATGTTGTTCAAACCAGTGTGTCTCACTCATTTTCAAGTCAAGGACCCCCAAATTAATATGTAATTATCCAAGCCCCCCCCCCAATCTGAAAATTATTGTGCCAGGCCAGGGACCCCCATACAAAACTTGTGTTGTTAAAATGATTCAAAAATATTCTACATTTCCCACAAATATTCAACATTTATTTTGCTTATTTTCACTTGAGCTTGTAGATTGGCTATTTTCAAATAGCCGGTGTAATATATAGGTTTAAAGCGCTCATGTGGCTTAATAAAATTGCTTCATTTTTGCTTGGTTGCTTATTTCTCTCACAAAGTATGGCAACGCTAGTAGCAGCAGGAAATTATCCGGTACAAGTTCCGCTCGCGCCGCGCATGCTCTCTCTTTCCGTGGAGGCTCAGCTGTCAGCCGGGTGGGTTCACGTCTCTCACTTCTTAAACGTTTTTATACATTAATAAACGTCCACAAACTGTTATAAAAACACCGTTCCTTCTTTGTTAGGGTTTATATTTACTATTGAACCGCCGGGTGGTCGCCTTCACGCCGAAAATGACACTTAAAAAGACACGTTCGAATCTACCCAACATGTGGCGATGGCGAGGCCTTGAGCTAATGCTAACTCTGCCAGGCTACACGGACGGGCCCACATTAATTAATGTTTTATTATTAATGAATCCATCTGTTCATTAACTAACTGATCATAGTAACCCCCTCGTATGCTTATTTTGTATTATACAGATGACTCCGAAAATAGCAGATCTACAAGCTCGTAACGCGTCGCTCGGTGACGCGTTGTGAGTTTGTAAATCTGCTATTTTCTTTCGACTTAACGATTATCGGGTGTTATACCATTTTTAAAAATGGATTTAACTAACGATTCGTTTTCTCCTCCGAAAATAAAAGTTCAAGACGCGTTGTGAGCTTGTATATGTACTATTTTCTCTTGACCTAACGATTATCAGGTGATCTCCCCTTTTTAATGAATTTAACTAACGTTGATTTGTTTTGATGATTCTCCTTAGCCTGTCAAGATGCAGATCTTCGTGAAGACCCTGACGGGGAAGACCATCACCCTCGAGGTGGAACCCAGTGACACTATTGAAAATGTTAAAGCTAAGATCCAGGATAAGGAAGGTCAGTTGTGTACACTATAAAATAATGTATCCTTCCTCAGTGTTTATGTACACTTAAGGGTCCAATTTCTACACTGTGGGAACTAGTGAAACGTTGTGAATTCTGTAGCGTTCCTATCCTGGGCATCATGTCATGATTAGGCAAACATTCGTGCTGTGAGCTTGTAGATTGGTCATTTAGGATGAAGGGATTTGGTGTGAACGGGATAAGGAGATGACTCTTTAGGGGATAAAGTATAGAGGGTGGGTTAGTAACGAGTGGGCACCTCTGTGTTAGGCAATTTTTCCCCAAAATGTTAAATACAATATTTGGAATATGTTTTTAAGTAAAGTATACATGATTATAACATAAGTCAATTAAGGTCTAATATTTCTACGATTGCTACAAAACCTGTGTATCCAATCATTTTTGGGACATAAACAAGTCGAAGGATAAAATTAAGTCTGATAATGATGTACTGTGCATGTTCACACGTATACTTTACGTCTCTGAAGACTATTTTTCAAGTATTTTATCGTAACATTTTGTACAAAATAAATAAATTTACATCGAGGTGCCCAGATGTCCCTAGTGCCCACCTATCCTGTATCCGGTGGGTTTAAGTGGGTGAACACTAAATATGCATTTACTTGACATACTGCATGTGTAGCCTCCCGCCACTATGCCAGTCTGTCAGAGTGACTGAGTATAATCCAGTGGAGGCTGAGAGAGACCCAGCTCTAGGAAGCAGGGCTGCCTACATGAATGGGCAACTCTGTGCCGAAAGGCCTGGAACATTTCTTCCATCATGAGACAACCGCAGGTAGTTTGGTAACCAAGTAGAGCTATTCGCCGATCGCACATCTCGTCCAGCCAAGAACAAGTGCTGCCTAGAATGCTCTTTTCTGCTAGCAAATTAAATTAAGGGAAAGCGATGGCAATTAATTATATTCCCATAACCACTCTGTTCACACAACTCTGACTAGCACCACTGACGTATCTTAGCCTTGTGGCGTTGCATTTTTTTATATTCTGAACCAGCCTCGACTTGTACTGTCATCAAAGTGTGGTGTACAGCTAGGAAAGGCAAGTTCATTTGTATAACTCATTTAAACAACAGGCCAATTCAAAAGGCCAAGGCAGCGTTACGCCAACATTGGTGACATATGAGATTATGCGACCCCAGCAGCTGCTGTTGTAAATTTCCAGATTAATCTGATCCAGTATTTTTTGATGCAAAATTGCCAATACTTTTACTCAACTAAAATTGGAGTATTTCTACATTGTGGTATTGCTACTAAAGTTAAAAAAAAAAAAAGAACTTGTACTAACCACTGAGAACCATCTGAGTGGCTAAACATCCACTGAACTGGAGAATGGCTCATACTGGTTCATGATGGCTGTTAAAGGTTGGTTTTGTTTTGGTGTTTTCAGGTATTCCTCCTGATCAGCAGCGTCTGATCTTTGCCGGCAAACAGCTGGAAGATGGACGCACCCTTTCAGACTACAACATTCAGAAAGGTGAGAGATTAATTAACTATCACCATAATGCTAATGCCCATTATGAAAGAGCACAGATGTGTGTAAATCACCCAGTCCAGATGCTGGTTCAAAGTTAACTTCATGAACTCTAGCATCCCTATTTTGAGGTGAACATTATGTAAAAAAAAAATAGATCTAATTGTAGATCATCAAATAGTTGAAAAAAGTACTATAAATTATCATACTACTAGTCCTTATATAGCACTTATTAATAAAAGCTTAAGAGAAAATAACATGTGTAGCCTCCCGCCACTATGCCTGTCTGTCAAGTGACTGAGTATAATCCAGTGGAGGCTCAGAGAGACCCAGCTCTAGGAAGCAGGGCTGCCTACATGAATGGGCAACTCTGTGCCGAAAGGCCTGGAACACTAATAAAGACTAATCTGTTCTTGTATTTCTCCCTCAAAAAATAAATAAAGCAACTCGATAAAAATATTAGGGGGAATTTGTTGAAAAGTGTAGTTGTAGAATCTCCTCAAATGCAACAGTTGTTGAGACTGAAAAGTGTGTTGAGCCATGTCTGATGTATTGTGTACCCATACGATGTCTGTACTGCCTACTAATACATTTGGAAACATCTAAATTCATTCAATGGACTTGGACTGCAGAGAAAATAATTGTAGAATTGCTCATTTCGGTGAAGTGATTGATTATTTTGTGTAAAGGGGGAAAAGAAGAGGGCCTATTGTAGACGGAGCACTGGGGATACCAGTCAACTTTGTTATACAACTGTTGGGTAGCGAAAATAGCTAAAAGATCATTGCTCTAGCTTGTAGATGGGCTATTTCCACTTTCTGTACATTTTCACCCAAAAGAAGGATGTCGGGTTGAAAGAAGTTTAAAATCAGGACGGTTTAAAGAATGCTTTGCTGTCTAAAGCATTACTCAGTAGTACCACCGGCTTCGAATGCTATCAATGCATTGAATGGGAGATTATCACGTTGTATCAGAGCTTTGAATGGGCGAAGTAGGCGACCTACTACCTACCCGCGATTTATCAGACCATTCATTTAGGAGCTACTGACCTACTTGGAGGCGGAGCAGTCCCCACAACAATATTTACGATTCTGTGCCTATCGGTACATAACTCGAACGGCGCTGAGTAGGCACAGGCGAACGTCACACCGTTCAGGACGGCAACTCGGTCGCCTTAGCTCCCTCGGTGGTCCTTCACGGGGTGACTGGTGACTGCGCGCCTCCGTCATGGTCCGAAACCTGAACTATTAAGTCATGTCAGTTGGTAGGTCAGTATGTCTTGATAACACCCAAATGAATGGTCTGATAAATCGCGGGTAGGTAGTAGGTCGCCTACTTCGCCCATTCAAAGCTCTGATACAACGTGATAATCTCCCATTCAATGCATTGGTAGCATTCGAATCAGGTGGTAGTACAATGTTGTCGCTTGCCAATCAGAACTGATCTTACTTGTGTTACCTTGAAACACAGTTCCTTTTGGCAAGCAACACAGTTTTGTCATGGTGTATAGATGTAAGTGATATTTCTGTTTAAAATAAGTGTTAAATATCTGTATTCTGGTAGTAATCATTGCTATAGAATTCTTTTAAGGGGTTGCCCCGTCTCTAGCACTTAAGTAAACACAAAATACATTTTCAGGTGAGGAGGATAGAAATTTGAACTAACCAATCAGGAGAAAATGCGAAGTAATGAAACAAAATGAGCAAACAAAACTGGAACGGGAAACCTACAATTGAAGTTGATGAATAATATTTGTTGTGTCCTCTATCCTGACTGGATAAAATTGGTAGCGTGAGAATATAGAGCTTTAACTTTTTAACAAACTTGGTTTTTATCAAACGTATCACTTACACTCCCTTTAATCTTAAACTGTTTAATTGAAGCATGTTTAAACCGTGTACTGTCCTCTCTCCACCAGAGTCCACATTGCACCTGGTGCTGCGTCTGCGTGGTGGCATCATCGAGCCATCTCTGAGGATGCTGGCCCAGAAGTACAACTGTGACAAGATGATCTGCCGCAAGTAAGTACAACAAATCATCATACTAGTTTTATATAGCACGTAATAATAAAAGCTTAAGAGAATGTAGAGAAATGGTAATGTGTAGCCTCCCGCCACTATGCCTGTCTGTCAGAGTGACTGAGTATAATCCAGTGGAGGCTCAGAGAGACCCAGCTCTAGGAAGCAGGGCTGCCTACATGAATGGGCAACTCTGTGCCGAAAGGCCTGGAACACTAATAAAGACTAATCTGTTCTTGTATTTCCACCTCAAAAAAGAAATAAAGCACATTCACAAGTCGTTAAAGATATTACAGGGAATTTGTAGAAAAGAGTGTAGTTGTAGAATGTTCTCAAATGCCTCAGTTGAGACTGAAGAATGTGGTGAGCCATGTCTGATGTATTCTTGTGTAGCCAATAGCCATACAATGTCTGCTGATGCCTACTAATACATGGGTACATTTATTGAATGGGCTTGTACTGCAGAGAAAATAAGTCTGAACAATCTTACACCTGCTGCTCTGAAAACCAATCCTGATACTATCCCAATATGAAGGACAACCCTAAAGTCTTTGAATTGGTTCTATGATGCTGTTCATTCTTAAATCTCCTAATCGTTATCTCCCAGTTTTAGCCTATTCATTGAATTTAGAGATCTCTGATCATCTCGCTCACAAGTCTGTCAGAGACAGGATTCTGGAAAAACAGTGTTGTAAAGCAAGCTGCTCTGATTGTTTTGCAGTTATTTTTGTACCTTCAAAAATGTTCAATAGCGGAAATGGCCGATCTACAAACTGACAATGCATTTACGCATTGTGATCTGATATTTTAGCAATTTTATATGACTATTATGCAAAATAATTGCAATTATCTTCAAATAATTGATTAGATGATTATGTAAGGTTTTGTTGATAAGAGGAAAAGTAGCCTCGATTTCCAGGCTTTTATTTTTTATTTTTGCTAAAAAATAAAAGCCTGGACCAGCGAGTCGGTGTTCCGGGCATAGGAAGTGTTTCATTTCCCCAACCAACTAGAGTGCAGTGAGTGTCGCTCCAAATGTTGTGTTGACAGGGTGGGGGCTGACGGACAGATCGGTGAACCAATGGGATCAGGCGCGTTCTTATAGGATGAATAGAATTTTTTTTCTGTCAGAGTTGATATTTTTTGCTTTAATCCATGCATTAAAAAGAACCCATCCCCAACCATGACCACTGACTGACCTTGTGTTACAGGTGCTACGCCCGTCTCCACCCACGTGCGGTCAACTGTCGCAAGAAGAAGTGTGGACACACCAACAACCTGCGCCCCAAGAAGAAGCTGAAGTAGACGACTCACATGGCTGTTAACGCTGTCTTCGTTTTGTTCAATAAATGGTGAAATGGTTTAATGGTGTTTGTGTGAAATTATTTTTATCTCATGTAGTTAAAGGTGGCGTAAGTGAAATATTTTGGGGGAGTTCTATATATAACGTTCTATATTCTGTTAATAATATTACTATAGAGCAGGGGTTTACAGATTTTGACCCAGGGACCAGGACCACCATCCTGACTAAGAGCAACCGGGGACCACCACTATTGTGTCTGATGGGTCCATCATGGACTCATCCCACGGGTTAAGATTTTTTTTTTCTTCACTGATCATAGGCTACATTCATGAGCTGGAAAAAACAAACATTCAAAGCATTTTATTATCAGTAAACCACGGCCCTAGTATTAACCAGCTTTTTTTCTTGTTACGATTACGAAAAGATCCATGGTGGTTACTGCAGGCAGACTCCAGGATAAACTTCAGTAGTAAATTGCAAGTTCACCTCCAAGTACAATACCAGTCTATAAATCAAATCTGTGCGCATTAGCAGCGAACGGCTGTTTACATGGTAAGCATTCACTTGACTTTTTGAAATGTTAGATTTGACTAATGTTTATTCACAAAGTTAAAAAAAAACGTTCTGAATGCACGTGGTCTGCGGGCCACCGGTTGAAAACCCCTGCGTGTTTGTTCAGTAATGGTCTCTCCAGCTCTTTAATAAACAATACATTTTCATGTTAACTGATAGAAACCTTTATGCTCAAAGAGCATTGCGGTTTGCACTCATTGTCTCCGCCAGGCCGAAAGGCATGGCGAGAGAGTATGTTTTGCCCCCCGTCCGTGTGTGTGTGTCCGTCCGTCCGTCCGTCCGTCATTCTGTCTGTGGACAGCTAATCTCCGGCACCGTTTGCTTGCTCGCAGTGAAACTGTGCACAGACACTCCCTGGATGCCACAGCAGAACCTCTGCCCCAAATTTTTCACATGGGCCATTTATAGCGCCACCAGGAGGCCGATTTGTGCAAAACATATTTTTTGACAGTACTCCTACAGATCTTGTCCAAAAACCCCGTAAATCTGTACACAGTATCTCTATAGTCATTAAAAGAAAAGGGTCTTTCAGATTTTTCATATTCCACAGGGTCCCCACGGTCATGAAATTTCTGTAAATATTTTGAAATTGGAAAACTTTTTCCAGTCCTGGAAAAGGTTTGGAATTGATCAAGGGTCCTGGAAAAATGCATTGTTTTTGGCTATTTTGTTAATAAAAAACATTTTCCAAAACATGTATAACATTACACAAAATATGTAACATAAGTAGTTTTTCGCCGAACGGGCTCTGTGATTGCAGCCTAATGTATACTGCTAGAGCCCGACCAATACATCGGTCTCACCGATGTATCGGTCATTTTGGAACCCGTGCCAACATCGGACATCGGTCATTATTTCACCGATGTGGCCCGATGCTTTTTATCATTAATTTACCATACACTAAGAACGTTGGAACGGCTATTTTACTACTGTAGAACCACCCAGTAGAGGTAACTGGTAGCCTATAACACTAGTGAACTGCCAGGCCGAAAGGCATGGCGAGAGAGTATGTTTTGCCCCCCGTCCGTGTGTGTGTGTCCGTCCGTCCGTCCGTCATTCTGTCTGTGGACAGCTAATCTCCGGCACCGTTTGCTTGCTCGCAGTGAAACTGTGCACAGACACTCCCTGGATGCCACAGCAGAACCTCTGCCCCAAATTTTTCACATGGGCCATTTATAGCGCCACCAGGAGGCCGATTTGTGCAAAACATATTTTTTGACAGTACTCCTACAGATCTTGTCCAAAAACCCCGTAAATCTGTACACAGTATCTCTATAGTCATTAAAAGAAAAGGGTCTTTCAGATTTTTCATATTCCACAGGGTCCCCACGGTCATGAAATTTCTGTAAATATTTTGAAATTGGAAAACTTTTTCCAGTCCTGGAAAAGGTTTGGAATTGATCAAGGGTCCTGGAATTTATCAAGGGTCCTGGAAAAATGCATTGTTTTTGGCTATTTTGTTAATAAAAAACATTTTCCAAAACATGTATAACATTACACAAAATATGTAACATAAGTAGTTTTTCGCCGAACGGGCTCTGTGATTGCAGCCTAATGTATACTGCTAGAGCCCGACCAATACATCGGTCTCACCGATGTATCGGTCATTTTGGAACCCGTGCCAACATCGGACATCGGTCATTATTTCACCGATGTGGCCCGATGCTTTTTATCATTAATTTACCATACACTAAGAACGTTGGAACGGCTATTTTACTACTGTAGAACCACCCAGTAGAGGTAACTGGTAGCCTATAACACTAGTGAACTGCTTAGCAGCCGTCTCATTCATTGTCAATGGCAGAGCATGTGTGCAAATCAAACAGTAGGCCAAACCCAACATTTGATCAGCAGCATATAGATTAATAAATGTATGACAAAATACAATAAAACCCCAAAATGATGAGTCTTAATATCCAGCAAGCAATAGAAATGAATGAATTACTGGAAAAAAAATCTAATTTTATAGGCCAACATTAAAATAAAGAGAAGTTCACATCTGCGTTCACAACGCATTGTATCTCAACGTGTTGGGAGCTTGTAGATCTGCTATTTTTACTCTTACAGTGTGACACTCTTGTATGATGAAGTAGGGCAGTGGTTCTCATACTTTTTTAATTTAAACATTAATAATAAGCATTAGGCCATGGACCCCCATTTGATACCATTTGCTCTCTCTGGGACCCCAATCTATACTTTGAAATCCTAACTCTGAGAGTGTACAAATGGTACTATGACTATTAGTACCATCGGAATAAAAAAATCTGGCATCGGTCGGGCTCTATACCGGATGTGACAAAAAGAACAGATCTACAAGCTCACAACGTGCTGCAGCGTGATGCGTAGTTAGTCAGTACATTTGGCTGAAATAAAAATGAAATTTGGAATGGAATTATACCATTCTATGCTTTATTTTTGCTGCACTGCCTGTCTTTGGGCATTGCACATAGGAGTATTATTATTATTGCGCTGAATGATTGTTATATAGGCCTGGAAATTGGGTTAAATATTCTGGAAAAGTTTTGGAAATTTATTGGTAAAAATGTGTGGGGACCCTGATTCCATCCTGATTGGCTAAAAATGGCTTCCAAAATTTGCAGGAGTGCTCCGTTTTGAATAAAATGCCTCAAATCATGAACACAGCATGCAATTTCCTTGAAATTTTGCACGCATATTCCCACTATGCCGAGGACGAAATGCCACTTGAAAATTTTCAAATCAGCCTCATGGTGGCGCTATAACAGGCCGATTCGTGTTTTTACCTATAACTGCACCGATCTGTGTAAAACTTTGTAAGCGTACTCCCTAGAGGTCAAGGAAAAACCCTTGCCCTGCATTTTTCACATCTGCCTTTTATAGCGCCACCAGGAGGCCGACTTATGTAAAACACATTTTTTTATATTACTCCTTCCGATTTGATCCAAATTTCACGCAAATCGGTACACATGATCTCTATAGTCATGTGATCAAGACGGATGTATTTGATATTTCATATTCCATCCTGATTGGCTAAGATTGACATCTAAAGTTTGCAGTAGTGCCTTGTTTTGAACAAAATGCCGCAAATCATGAATACAGCATCCGATTGCGGTCAAACTTTGCACGTTCATTCACACTATGTTGAGGAGCAAATGCCACCCTTTTAACATGGGCCTGTTATACTGTAGCGCTACCAGCAGGTCCAATTTAGCAAAACACATTTTTTGAACAAAATGCCTCAAATCATGAATGCAGTGTCCGATTGCCGTGCAAGGCCTACGAAGAAATGGCACCCTTTTCACATTGGCCTATTATAGCGCCACCAGAAGGCCACAATAACCTACCTGACCTGGCGGAGACCTGTGCTCCGAGGAGCACTTTTTCTAGTTATGAATGCAGCACTAACTAACAAAATGTCACTGCTGAAAAATGTCACTTCTAACCCTTTAGCAGCCCAGCCTAAGTAGAGTAAAGGAATAAACACACTCCACAGCAGGGCCACTGTCATCTATATAAGGCCTACCGGCCACTGCAACTGTTGCTTACGGCCATACCACCCTGAACACGCCCGATCTCGTCCGATCTCGGAAGCTAAGCAGGGTCGGGCCTGGTTAGTACTTGGATGGGAGACCGCCTGGGAATACCAGGTGCTGTAAGCTTTTTTTCATTTGGCAGACTGAATGAGCAATCGTCATGTTTATTATGAATGCAGCACTAACTAACAAAATGTCACTGCTGAAAAATGTCACTTCTAACCCTTTAGCAGCCCAGCCTAAGTAGAGTAAAGGAATAAACACACTCCACAGCAGGGCCACTGTCATCTATATAAGGCCTACCGGCCACTGCAACTGTTGCTTACGGCCATACCACCCTGAACACGCCCGATCTCGTCCGATCTCGGAAGCTAAGCAGGGTCGGGCCTGGTTAGTACTTGGATGGGAGACCGCCTGGGAATACCAGGTGCTGTAAGCTTTTTTTCATTTGGCAGACTGAATGAGCAATCGTCATGTTTATTATGAATGCAGCACTAACTAACAAAATGTCACTGCTGAAAAATGTCACTTCTAACCCTTTAGCAGCCCAGCCTAAGTAGAGTAAAGGAATAAACACACTCCACAGCAGGGCCACTGTCATCTATATAAGGCCTACCGGCCACTGCAACTGTTGCTTACGGCCATACCACCCTGAACACGCCCGATCTCGTCCGATCTCGGCAGCTAAGCAGGGTCGGGCCTGGTTAGTACTTGGATGGGAGACCGCCTGGGAATACCAGGTGCTGTAAGCTTTTTTTCATTTGGCAGACTGAATGAGCAATCGTCATGTTTATTATGAATGCAGCACTAACTAACAAAATGTCACTGCTGAAAAATGTCACTTCTAACCCTTTAGCAGCCCAGCCTAAGTAGAGTAAAGGATTAAACACACTCCACAGCAGGGCCACTGTCATCTATATAAGGCCTACCGGCCACTGCAACTGTTGCTTACGGCCATACCACCCTGAACACGGCCGATCTCGTCCGATCTCGGAAGCTAAGCAGGGTCGGGCCTGGTTAGTACTTGGATGGGAGACCGCCTGGGAATACCAGGTGCTGTAAGCTTTTTTTCATTTGGCAGACTGAATGAGCAATCGTCATGTTTATTATGAATGCAGCACTAACTAACAAAATGTCACTGCTGAAAAATGTCACTTCTAACCCTTTAGCAGCCCAGCCTAAGTAGAGTAAAGGAATAAACACACTCCACAGCAGGGCCACTGTCATCTATATAAGGCCTACCGGCCACTGCAACTGTTGCTTACGGCCATACCACCCTGAACACGCCCGATCTCGTCCGATCTCGGAAGCTAAGCAGGGTCGGGCCTGGTTAGTACTTGGATGGGAGACCGCCTGGGAATACCAGGTGCTGTAAGCTTTTTTTCATTTGGCAGACTGAATGAGCAATCGTCATGTTTATTATGAATGCAGCACTAACTAACAAAATGTCACTGCTGAAAAATGTCACTTCTAACCCTTTAGCAGCCCAGCCTAAGTAGAGTAAAGGAATAAACACACTCCACAGCAGGGCCACTGTCATCTATATAAGGCCTACCGGCCACTGCAACTGTTGCTTACGGCCATACCACCCTGAACACGCCCGATCTCGTCCGATCTCGGAAGCTAAGCAGGGTCGGGCCTGGTTAGTACTTGGATGGGAGACCGCCTGGGAATA
>NC_137607.1:42028509-42071009 GCF_963280865.1 Gymnoscopelus braueri | reverse complement strand
TCGGGCCTGGTTAGTACTTGGATGGGAGACCGCCTGGGAATACCAGGTGCTGTAAGCTTTTTTTCATTTGGCAGACTGAATGAGCAATCGTCATGTTTATTATGAATGCAGCACTAACTAACAAAATGTCACTGCTGAAAAATGTCACTTCTAACCCTTTAGCAGCCCAGCCTAAGTAGAGTAAAGGAATAAACACACTCCACAGCAGGGCCACTGTCATCTATATAAGGCCTACCGGCCACTGCAACTGTTGCTTACGGCCATACCACCCTGAACACGCCCGATCTCGTCCGATCTCGGAAGCTAAGCAGGGTCGGGCCTGGTTAGTACTTGGATGGGAGACCGCCTGGGAATACCAGGTGCTGTAAGCTTTTTTTCATTTGGCAGACTGAATGAGCAATCGTCATGTTTATTATGAATGCAGCACTAACTAACAAAATGTCACTGCTGAAAAATGTCACTTCTAACCCTTTAGCAGCCCAGCCTAAGTAGAGTAAAGGAATAAACACACTCCACAGCAGGGCCACTGTCATCTATATAAGGCCTACCGGCCACTGCAACTGTTGCTTACGGCCACACCACCCTGAACACGCCCGATCTCGTCCGATCTCGGAAGCTAAGCAGGGTCGGGCCTGGTTAGTACTTGGATGGGAGACAGCCTGGGAATACCAGGTGCTGTAAGCTTTTTTTCATTTGGCAGACTGAATGAGCAATCGTCATGTTTATTATGAATGCAGCACTAACTAACAAAATGTCACTGCTGAAAAATGTCACTTCTAACCCTTTAGCAGCCCAGCCTAAGTAGAGTAAAGGAATAAACACACTCCACAGCAGGGCCACTGTCATCTATATAAGGCCTACCGGCCACTGCAACTGTTGCTTACGGCCACACCACCCTGAACACGCCCGATCTCGTCCGATCTCGGAAGCTAAGCAGGGTCGGGCCTGGTTAGTACTTGGATGGGAGACCGCCTGGGAATACCAGGTGCTGTAAGCTTTTTTTCATTTGGCAGACTGAATGAGCAATCGTCATGTTTATTATGAATGCAGCACTAACTAACAAAATGTCACTGCTGAAAAATGTCACTTCTAACCCTTTAGCAGCCCAGCCTAAGTAGAGTAAAGGAATAAACACACTCCACAGCAGGGCCACTGTCATCTATATAAGGCCTACCGGCCACTGCAACTGTTGCTTACGGCCACACCACCCTGAACACGCCCGATCTCGTCCGATCTCGGAAGCTAAGCAGGGTCGGGCCTGGTTAGTACTTGGATGGGAGACCGCCTGGGAATACCAGGTGCTGTAAGCTTTTTTTCATTTGGCAGACTGAATGAGCAATCGTCATGTTTATTATGAATGCAGCACTAACTAACAAAATGTCACTGCTGAAAAATGTCACTTCTAACCCTTTAGCAGCCCAGCCTAAGTAGAGTAAAGGAATAAACACACTCCACAGCAGGGCCACTGTCATCTATATAAGGCCTACCGGCCACTGCAACTGTTGCTTACGGCCATACCACCCTGAACACGCCCGATCTCGTCCGATCTCGGAAGCTAAGCAGGGTCGGGCCTGGTTAGTACTTGGATGGGAGACCGCCTGGGAATACCAGGTGCTGTAAGCTTTTTTTCATTTGGCAGACTGAATGAGCAATCGTCATGTTTATTATGAATGCAGCACTAACTAACAAAATGTCACTGCTGAAAAATGTCACTTCTAACCCTTTAGCAGCCCAGCCTAAGTAGAGTAAAGGAATAAACACACTCCACAGCAGGGCCACTGTCATCTATATAAGGCCTACCGGCCACTGCAACTGTTGCTTACGGCCATACCACCCTGAACACGCCCGATCTCGTCCGATCTCGGAAGCTAAGCAGGGTCGGGCCTGGTTAGTACTTGGATGGGAGACCGCCTGGGAATACCAGGTGCTGTAAGCTTTTTTTCATTTGGCAGACTGAATGAGCAATCGTCATGTTTATTATGAATGCAGCACTAACTAACAAAATGTCACTGCTGAAAAATGTCACTTCTAACCCTTTAGCAGCCCAGCCTAAGTAGAGTAAAGGAATAAACACACTCCACAGCAGGGCCACTGTCATCTATATAAGGCCTACCGGCCACTGCAACTGTTGCTTACGGCCACACCACCCTCAACACGCCCGATCTCGTCCGATCTCGGAAGCTAAGCAGGGTCGGGCCTGGTTAGTACTTGGATGGGAGACCGCCTGGGAATACCAGGTGCTGTAAGCTTTTTTTCATTTGGCAGACTGAATGAGCAATCGTCATGTTTATTATGAATGCAGCACTAACTAACAAAATGTCACTGCTGAAAAATGTCACTTCTAACCCTTTAGCAGCCCAGCCTAAGTAGAGTAAAGGAATAAACACACTCCACAGCAGGGCCACTGTCATCTATATAAGGCCTACCGGCCACTGCAACTGTTGCTTACGGCCATACCACCCTGAACACGCCCGATCTCGTCCGATCTCGGAAGCTAAGCAGGGTCGGGCCTGGTTAGTACTTGGATGGGAGACCGCCTGGGAATACCAGGTGCTGTAAGCTTTTTTTCATTTGGCAGACTGAATGAGCAATCGTCATGTTTATTATGAATGCAGCACTAACTAACAAAATGTCACTGCTGAAAAATGTCACTTCTAACCCTTTAGCAGCCCAGCCTAAGTAGAGTAAAGGAATAAACACACTCCACAGCAGGGCCACTGTCATCTATATAAGGCCTACCGGCCACTGCAACTGTTGCTTACGGCCACACCACCCTCAACACGCCCGATCTCGTCCGATCTCGGAAGCTAAGCAGGGTCGGGCCTGGTTAGTACTTGGATGGGAGACCGCCTGGGAATACCAGGTGCTGTAAGCTTTTTTTCATTTGGCAGACTGAATGAGCAATCGTCATGTTTATTATGAATGCAGCACTAACTAACAAAATGTCACTGCTGAAAAATGTCACTTCTAACCCTTTAGCAGCCCAGCCTAAGTAGAGTAAAGGAATAAACACACTCCACAGCAGGGCCACTGTCATCTATATAAGGCCTACCGGCCACTGCAACTGTTGCTTACGGCCATACCACCCTGAACACGCCCGATCTCGTCCGATCTCGGAAGCTAAGCAGGGTCGGGCCTGGTTAGTACTTGGATGGGAGACCGCCTGGGAATACCAGGTGCTGTAAGCTTTTTTTCATTTGGCAGACTGAATGAGCAATCGTCATGTTTATTATGAATGCAGCACTAACTAACAAAATGTCACTGCTGAAAAATGTCACTTCTAACCCTTTAGCAGCCCAGCCTAAGTAGAGTAAAGGAATAAACACACTCCACAGCAGGGCCACTGTCATCTATATAAGGCCTACCGGCCACTGCAACTGTTGCTTACTGCCATACCACCCTGAACACGCCCGATCTCGTCCGATCTCGGAAGCTAAGCAGGGTCGGGCCAGGTTAGTACTTGGATGGGAGACCGCCTGGGAATACCAGGTGCTGTAAGCTTTTTTTCATTTGGCAGACTGAATGAGCAATCGTCATGTTTATTATGAATGCAGCACTAACTAACAAAATGTCACTGCTGAAAAATGTCACTTCTAACCCTTTAGCAGCCCAGCCTAAGTAGAGTAAAGGAATAAACACACTCCACAGCAGGGCCACTGTCATCTATATAAGGCCTACCGGCCACTGCAACTGTTGCTTACAGCCATACCACCCTGAACACGCCCGATCTCGTCCGATCTCGGAAGCTAAGCAGGGTCGGGCCTGGTTAGTACTTGGATGGGAGACCGCCTGGGAATACCAGGTGCTGTAAGCTTTTTTTCATTTGGCAGACTGAATGAGCAATCGTCATGTTTATTATGAATGCAGCACTAACTAACAAAATGTCACTGCTGAAAAATGTCACTTCTAACCCTTTAGCAGCCCAGCCTAAGTAGAGTAAAGGAATAAACACACTCCACAGCAGGGCCACTGTCATCTATATAAGGCCTACCGGCCACTGCAACTGTTGCTTACGGCCATACCACCCTGAACACGCCCGATCTCGTCCGATCTCGGAAGCTAAGCAGGGTCGGGCCTGGTTAGTACTTGGATGGGAGACCGCCTGGGAATACCAGGTGCTGTAAGCTTTTTTTCATTTGGCAGACTGAATGAGCAATCGTCATGTTTATTATGAATGCAGCACTAACTAACAAAATGTCACTGCTGAAAAATGTCACTTCTAACCCTTTAGCAGCCCAGCCTAGTTAGAGTAAAGGAATAAACACACTCCACAGCAGGGCCACTGTCATCTATATAAGGCCTACCGGCCACTGCAACTGTTGCTTACGGCCATACCACCCTGAACACGCCCGATCCCGTCCGATCTCGGAAGCTAAGCAGGGTCGGGCCTGGTTAGTACTTGGATGGGAGACCGCCTGGGAATACCAGGTGCTGCAAGCTTTTTTTCATTTGGCAGACTGAATGAGCAATCGTCATGTTTATTATGAATGCAGCACTAACTAACAAAATGTCACTGCTGAAAAATGTCACTTCTAACCCTTTAGCAGCCCAGCCTAAGTAGAGTAAAGGAATAAACACACTCCACAGCAGGGCCACTGTCATCTATATAAGGCCTACCGGCCACTGCAACTGTTGCTTACGGCCATACCACCCTGAACACGCCCGATCCCGTCCGATCTCGGAAGCTAAGCAGGGTCGGGCCTGGTTAGTACTTGGATGGGAGACCGCCTGGGAATACCAGGTGCTGCAAGCTTTTTTTCATTTGGCAGACTGAATGAGCAATCGTCATGTTTATTATGAATGCAGCACTAACTAACAAAATGTCACTGCTGAAAAATGTCACTTCTAACCCTTTAGCAGCCCAGCCTAAGTAGAGTAAAGGAATAAACACACTCCACAGCAGGGCCACTGTCATCTATATAAGGCCTACCGGCCACTGCAACTGTTGCTTACGGCCATACCACCCTGAACACGCCCGATCTCGTCCGATCTCGGAAGCTAAGCAGGGTCGGGCCTGGTTAGTACTTGGATGGGAGACCGCCTGGGAATACCAGGTGCTGCAAGCTTTTTTTCATTTGGCAGACTGAATGAGCAATCGTCATGTTTATTATGAATGCAGCACTAACTAACAAAATGTCACTGCTGAAAAATGTCACTTCTAACCCTTTAGCAGCCCAGCCTAAGTAGAGTAAAGGAATAAACACACTCCACAGCAGGGCCACTGTCATCTATATAAGGCCTACCGGCCACTGCAACTGTTGCTTACGGCCATACCACCCTGAACACGCCCGATCTCGTCCGATCTCGGAAGCTAAGCAGGGTCGGGCCTGGTTAGTACTTGGATGGGAGACCGCCTGGGAATACCAGGTGCTGCAAGCTTTTTTTCATTTGGCAGACTGAATGAGCAATCGTCATGTTTATTATGAATGCAGCACTAACTAACAAAATGTCACTGCTGAAAAATGTCACTTCTAACCCTTTAGCAGCCCAGCCTAAGTAGAGTAAAGGAATAAACACACTCCACAGCAGGGCCACTGTCATCTATATAAGGCCTACCGGCCACTGCAACTGTTGCTTACGGCCATACCACCCTGAACACGCCCGATCCCGTCCGATCTCGGAAGCTAAGCAGGGTCGGGCCTGGTTAGTACTTGGATGGGAGACCGCCTGGGAATACCAGGTGCTGCAAGCTTTTTTTCATTTGGCAGACTGAATGAGCAATCGTCATGTTTATTATGAATGCAGCACTAACTAACAAAATGTCACTGCTGAAAAATGTCACTTCTAACCCTTTAGCAGCCCAGCCTAAGTAGAGTAAAGGAATAAACACACTCCACAGCAGGGCCACTGTCATCTATATAAGGCCTACCGGCCACTGCAACTGTTGCTTACGGCCATACCACCCTGAACACGCCCGATCTCGTCCGATCTCGGAAGCTAAGCAGGGTCGGGCCTGGTTAGTACTTGGATGGGAGACCGCCTGGGAATACCAGGTGCTGCAAGCTTTTTTTCATTTGGCAGACTGAATGAGCAATCGTCATGTTTATTATGAATGCAGCACTAACTAACAAAATGTCACTGCTGAAAAATGTCACTTCTAACCCTTTAGCAGCCCAGCCTAAGTAGAGTAAAGGAATAAACACACTCCACAGCAGGGCCACTGTCATCTATATAAGGCCTACCGGCCACTGCAACTGTTGCTTACGGCCATACCACCCTGAACACGCCCGATCTCGTCCGATCTCGGAAGCTAAGCAGGGTCGGGCCTGGTTAGTACTTGGATGGGAGACCGCCTGGGAATACCAGGTGCTGTAAGCTCTTTTTCATTTGGCAGACTGAATGAGCAATCGTCATGTTTATTATGAATGCAGCACTAACTAACAAAATGTCACTGCTGAAAAATGTCACTTCTAACCCTTTAGCAGCCCAGCCTAAGTAGAGTAAAGGAATAAACACACTCCACAGCAGGGCCACTGTCATCTATATAAGGCCTACCGGCCACTGCAACTGTTGCTTACGGCCATACCACCCTGAACACGCCCGATCTCGTCCGATCTCGGAAGCTAAGCAGGGTCGGGCCTGGTTAGTACTTGGATGGGAGACCGCCTGGGAATACCAGGTGCTGCAAGCTTTTTTTCATTTGTGTTATGATTATGACGGGTAACTATGAAGAGGCTGAGTGTAGGCTAGGGTTCTCTCCTGTGTGTGTGCATGCGTGGTGTGATTGGATGATTATTAGGAGGGGGCGTGCCAGCAGCAGACGCATCCGTTCCTGATTGGTGGCCAGAGGGAGGCTCAACTTTAAAAGGCTGTCAGCGGGCCGGCGACAGTGAACCCGTTCCTTCTCGACTTCCAACCCGTCCGTCCTTCCTCTGTGTTCTGTAGTAGCCATTTTGTGCATGTGAAGCCGAACAGATATGTAGCACTCGATCTCTGCAAACACTTGATCTAATCTATAGATCCAGATGCTTACAGCTCGATCCTAAATCGGCCTCGGCTGATTACTGTGGCTGTCACTTTGTGATCTGTTGTCTCAGCTAAGAAGGGGGGGGGGATTATTATTATTATTTGTTTGAGCTTTGTTTTATGATAGGGAGGTTAGTATTTGTATTTTGCTTTCTTTCGTGTGTAGGTAAGAGGTTTGTTTTCTAGTTTTGTTTTGTTGTAACCCTTCCTCCGCCCCTGGCGCGTTTTGTAAACCACTTGTGAGAATAAAAAGAAAAGATCGAAAAGCAAACTGTTTGGACGGCGGTTCTTGGGAGTTGGGAAGGGCGGTCTTCCACATCATATGTTGCGTCTCGGTTCCCCTAGGCCGGGGCGTAACATATATGGGGGCTCGTCTATTTTCTTTTGTCGGGTAAGTGCGTTTTTTCTTTTTTGTACTTTCGTATTTTTGATTGGCAGTTGTGAAAGGGTTAGGATGGAGGAAGAAGTTGTAGATGAGTTTAAGAAGGGTCCCTCACGAGAAAAATTAGAAAGGTGTACAAAAGACAATCTGTTATTGTTGGTAAAATTCTTTGGTGTGGAGGTGCCTATTAATGCTAACAAAGATGAACTGAAACAGCTACTAAGTGAGAGGTTGGAGGAGGGGGGTGTATTTACTGTGGCTGGGGGAGCCAAAGAGACGGATAGGGAGATATACGAAGGCGCGGAGGCGCCGCGTAATGTCATACCGCCTGCCTCTGTTTCACCCAACATTGCCTCACCGGACCACCATACTGCACCCAGTGAAATGATACAGGTAAAACCTGAAATATCACGGGATGATCTCTTGTTAACGTTGCGCATCAGAGAGACAGAGAATCGCAACAGAGAGCTAGAGCTAGAGGTGATGAAGTTACGGTTGAGAGCGTTGGAAGTGGAACGGTTACCACCCGGTGCTTCCAGTGATACACACTCCCAGCCATCCACTTCTACTAGTAAACCCAAGTTCGAGATAAACAAGCACATTGCACTGGTACCACCGTTTAGAGAGAGCGAGGTGGACTCTTATTTTAATGCGTTTGAACGCATTGCAACTGCTTTAAATTGGCCAAAAGAGATGTGGGCATTATTACTACAATGCAAATTGGTGGGGAGGGCGCAGGAGGTATGTGCTAGTTTGTCAATAGAAGAGGGTTTGAAATATGACGTTGTGAAAGCAACTGTGTTACGGGCCTACGAATTGGTGCCAGAAGCCTATAGGCAAAAATTTAGGAGTAGGGAGAAAACTGCCAGTCAGACATACGTGGAGTTTGCGCGTGAGAAGGAGGTATTGTTTGACAAGTGGTGTCAGGCGAGCAAAGTGAAAAATCAGGAAGAATTACGGGAATTATTTTTGTTGGAGGAGTTCAAAAACCGTACACCCGATAACATAGTTGTTTATTTGAATGAACAAAAAGTCAGCTCGGCATCGGACGCGGCTGTGTTGGCTGACGAGTTTGTCTTAACACACAAAGGGGTGTTTTTTTCATCTGCACCCCGCGGCAATAATTCTTTCAGACAGCCGTCGGAAAATAGAACACGGCCACCAAACAACCCGTGGCGCGCTAACACTAATCCGTCTCCGGGGGAGACGCGTGAGTGTTATTACTGTCATGAGTTTGGTCACCTCATTGCCGTTTGTCCTAGAAGGAGAGAGACAAGACAGGATAACAGGGGGCCAGTCACGATTACCTTAATCCATACCCAACCTATACCTCTGCCTGAGGGTGGGCCGGTAGTGGATAAGGATTTTGAACCTTTTGTGTCCACTGGGTTTGTCTCTCTCTCTGGCAGGGAGGATGATGAAATTCCTATCAGTATTTTGCGCGACACGGGGGCGAAACAATCTGTCGTTTTGGGCAGTGTTTTGCCTTTTTCGGATGAGACATACAGTGGTTTTGATGCGTTGGTATGGGGGATAGAAATGAGTGTTTTTCGTATCCCCATGCACCATATGTACCTAAATTGCGGTCTTTTTTCTGGTCCCGTTAAAGTGGGAGTGCGACCCGAATTACCCGTGCCTGGAGTAACGCTAATTTTAGGTAATGATTTGGCTGGCGAAAAAGTTTTTCCTCCCCTCGAGGTCGTTGGAAACCTTTTACAGGTTCCGTGCACTCCTACCCCAGTGGTGTGTGATCCGTCAATGGTGTTCCCTGTGTGCGCAATTACGCGCGCGCAGTCTCGAAAAAATGGTGAGGCGGTGGATCTCACCAATACATTTATGGGTTTGCTAGATGATGTATCACCCACTCAGCACTCAGGCGCAATTGTCAATTTGTTGCCTAGTGATGCAGAGTTATGTTTGTCAGTGGATAAACCACAATTCATTCAAGCACAACAGTCTGATGATACCTTGAGTAAATGTTTGTCTAGTGTTGGGGCATCAAAAGAAATCCCACACTCTGCAATATACTTGTTAGATGATGGTGTACTTGTTCGTAGATGGTCTAAAACTGATTTTGATTCTGTGTATCAGGTAGTTGTGCCTAAGCCATTTCGTATTCAGGTTCTGAGTTTAGCTCATGATCATGTTTTCTCTGGACATTTAGGAATAAGAAAAACCCATAATCGAATTCTCCGTTATTTTTTTTGGCCTGGGTTAAAAACCGACGTAGTTCAGTTTTGTCGGTCATGTCACACATGTCAGGTTGTAGGCAAACCCAATCAGGTTATTCCCCCGGCTCCACTACAGCCCATCCCAGTGATTGGAGAACCATTTGAACATGTAATTATAGATTGTGTTGGGCCATTACCAAAAACAAAATCTGGGCATGAATTTATCTTTACCATTATGTGTGCCGCAACGCGTTTCCCTGAAGCTATCCCAATGCGTAAAATCAATGCACGGGCCATAGTAAAAGCACTGGTAAAGTTTTTTTCCACGTTTGGCCTACCCAAACGCATCCAAAGTGATCGTGGTTCTAATTTCATGTCTAAGGTGTTTGCTCAAGTGATGGTAGAGTTGTCTGTCACACATAATATATCCAGTGCTTATCATCCAGAGTCACAGGGTGCGCTGGAACGTTTCCATCAGACCCTAAAATCAATGATGCGTAAATATTGTTTGGAAAACAAACGAGAGTGGGATGAGGGGTTACCTTTATTATTGTTTGCAGTGAGGGAGACTACTCAGGAGTCATTGGGGTTTAGCCCAGCCGATTTGGTTTTTGGCCACACAGTGCGTGGTCCCTTGCGGCTGTTGCAAGAGAAATGGTGTGCAGATAAACCTAGCCCCAGTCATAACATTCTGGACTATGTTAGCGCTTTTAAAGAACGGTTGAATAATGCCTGTGAAACGGCTCGTGAGAACCTTGAGGGGGCTCAAGAAAAAATGAAAATAAAATATGACACTAACGCAATGAGCAGAACCTTCCAAACAGGCGAGCAGGTGCTATTGTTGTTGCCAATGCCGGGCTCCTGTCTGCAAGCAAAATTTTGCGGACCTTATTTAGTGCAACGTAAAGTGAGTGATACCAACTATGTGATTAGCACTCCCGATCGAAGAAAGAAATCTCGGTTGTGTCACATTAACATGCTAAAAAGGTACATCAGACGGGAGGGGGATAATGTCCCGTGCCCACCTGTGGTGATGCCAGTGATGAGTGTTAATGTGGTGCCTGTTCCATATAGTCCTGAGGAGGACGGGCTGCATACAGGCAGTGCGCCGGTGCCTTGCGCCAGATTAAAGAATTCTGAAATTTTGAAAAATGTAGATGCTCAGTTGTCTACTTTACCAGAGTTGGCTCGTAATGATATTAGTGAGCTAATTTATAGTCATTTAGAACTATTCGGGGATCACCCCACTCAAACTACTGTACTCCAACACGATGTTGACGTGGGGGAGCGGAGCCCAATAAAACAGCATGCCTACAGAGTTAATCCGACAAAAAGGGTTTTAATGCAGCAGGAGGTGGAATATCTTTTGGAACATGGTTATGCGGTCCCTAGTGCTAGTTCGTGGAGTTCGCCCTGTTTGTTGGTGCCCAAACCTGATCAGACCACTCGCTTTTGCACTGATTACAGAAAAGTAAATGCCATAACAAAACCAGATTCTTTTCCGCTGCCTCGTATGGAGGATTGCGTTGACCGGGTAGGATCTGCACAATATGTTACAAAGCTTGACCTTTTGAAGGGTTACTGGCAAGTACCGTTAACATCCCGTGCGTCGGAGATCTCCGCTTTTGTCACTCCCGATAATTTTTTGCAATATACCGTTATGCCATTTGGATTAAGAAACGCTCCAGCTACGTTTCAAAGGCTAATGAATAAAACGTTAGCTGGTGTTAAAAACTGCGATGCCTATTTGGATGATGTGGTGGCATACTCGTCCACTTGGGAGGAACATATCCAAACCCTGTATGAAATTTTCGGCCGATTGCGTGAAGCTAATTTGACAGTTAATTTGGCAAAATGTGAATTTGGGAAGGCTACCGTTACCTATTTGGGTAAGGAGGTGGGTCAGGGGTATGTGCGCACGATTGCATCAAAAGTGCAGGCGATTCTGGATTTTCCAGTACCAAAAAGTAAACGCGATCTTCGCCGGTATTTGGGAATGGCCGGGTATTACCGCGGATTCTGCAGAAATTTTGCGGAGGTAGTAGCGCCGTTGACAAGTATGGTTAGTCCTAAGGTTCCATTTAACTGGTCACCTTCTTGTCAGATAGCATTTGAGTGTGCTAAGGCTCTTCTGTGCAGCGCGCCTGTCCTTGCAGCACCAGATTTTTCACGAGCATTCAAACTTGAGGTTGATGCGAGTGACCGGGGGGCAGGGGCAGTGCTGGTACAAGAAGATGAAAATGGTATAGATCATCCAGTCTGTTATTTTTCAAAAAAATTCTTGAGACATCAAGTGAATTATAGCACTATTGAGAAAGAGGCCCTTGCAATGCTGCTTGCGTTACAACATTTTGAGGTATACGTAGGTTCTAGCCCACTACCTATCGCAGTATATACAGATCACAACCCGTTAACATTTTTATCTCAGATGCGCAACAACAACCAACGCCTTATGAGGTGGTCCTTGTTGTTACAAGATTTCTATATAGATATTCAGCACAAGAAAGGAAGTGAAAACATTATGGCCGATGCTCTGTCTCGGGCTCATTAGGAGGCTGTCCTGGGATCAAACATTTTTTGGGGGAAAATGTTTGATTTTTGGGAAGGGGGGTGTTATGATTATGACGGGTAACTATGAAGAGGCTGAGTGTAGGCTAGGGTTCTCTCCTGTGTGTGTGCATGCGTGGTGTGATTGGATGATTATTAGGAGGGGGCGTGCCAGCAGCAGACGCATCCGTTCCTGATTGGTGGCCAGAGGGAGGCTCAACTTTAAAAGGCTGTCAGCGGGCCGGCGACAGTGAACCCGTTCCTTCTCGACTTCCAACCCGTCCGTCCTTCCTCTGTGTTCTGTAGTAGCCATTTTGTGCATGTGAAGCCGAACAGATATGTAGCACTCGATCTCTGCAAACACTTGATCTAATCTATAGATCCAGATGCTTACAGCTCGATCCTAAATCGGCCTCGGCTGATTACTGTGGCTGTCACTTTGTGATCTGTTGTCTCAGCTAAGAAGGGGGGGGGGATTATTATTATTATTTGTTTGAGCTTTGTTTTATGATAGGGAGGTTAGTATTTGTATTTTGCTTTCTTTCGTGTGTAGGTAAGAGGTTTGTTTTCTAGTTTTGTTTTGTTGTAACCCTTCCTCCGCCCCTGGCGCGTTTTGTAAACCACTTGTGAGAATAAAAAGAAAAGATCGAAAAGCAAACTGTTTGGACGGCGGTTCTTGGGAGTTGGGAAGGGCGGTCTTCCACATCATATGTTGCGTCTCGGTTCCCCTAGGCCGGGGCGTAACAATTTGGCAGACTGAATGAGCAATCGTCATGTTTATTATGAATGCAGCACTAACTAACAAAATGTCACTGCTGAAAAATGTCACTTCTAACCCTTTAGCAGCCCAGCCTAAGTAGAGTAAAGGAATAAACACACTCCACAGCAGGGCCACTGTCATCTATATAAGGCCTACCGGCCACTGCAACTGTTGCTTACGGCCCTACCACCCTGAACACGCCCGATCTCGTCCGATCTCGGAAGCTAAGCAGGGTCGGGCCTGGTTAGTACTTGGATGGGAGACCGCCTGGGAATACCAGGTGCTGCAAGCTTTTTTTCATTTGGCAGACTGAATGAGCAATCGTCATGTTTATTATGAATGCAGCACTAACTAACAAAATGTCACTGCTGAAAAATGTCACTTCTAACCCTTTAGCAGCCCAGCCTAAGTAGAGTAAAGGAATAAACACACTCCACAGCAGGGCCACTGTCATCTATATAAGGCCTACCGGCCACTGCAACTGTTGCTTACGGCCATACCACCCTGAACACGCCCGATCTCGTCCGATCTCGGAAGCTAAGCAGGGTCGGGCCTGGTTAGTACTTGGATGGGAGACCGCCTGGGAATACCAGGTGCTGCAAGCTTTTTTTCATTTGGCAGACTGAATGAGCAATCGTCATGTTTATTATGAATGCAGCACTAACTAACAAAATGTCACTGCTGAAAAATGTCACTTCTAACCCTTTAGCAGCCCAGCCTAAGTAGAGTAAAGGAATAAACACACTCCACAGCAGGGCCACTGTCATCTATATAAGGCCTACCGGCCACTGCAACTGTTGCTTACGGCCATACCACCCTGAACACGCCCGATCTCGTCCGATCTCGGAAGCTAAGCAGGGTCGGGCCTGGTTAGTACTTGGATGGGAGACCGCCTGGGAATACCAGGTGCTGTAAGCTTTTTTTCATTTGGCAGACTGAATGAGCAATCGTCATGTTTATTATGAATGCAGCACTAACTAACAAAATGTCACTGCTGAAAAATGTCACTTCTAACCCTTTAGCAGCCCAGCCTAAGTAGAGTAAAGGAATAAACACACTCCACAGCAGGGCCACTGTCATCTATATAAGGCCTACCGGCCACTGCAACTGTTGCTTACGGCCATACCACCCTGAACACGCCCGATCTCGTCCGATCTCGGAAGCTAAGCAGGGTCGGGCCTGGTTAGTACTTGGATGGGAGACCGCCTGGGAATACCAGGTGCTGTAAGCTTTTTTTCATTTGGCAGACTGAATGAGCAATCGTCATGTTTATTATGAATGCAGCACTAACTAACAAAATGTCACTGCTGAAAAATGTCACTTCTAACCCTTTAGCAGCCCAGCCTAAGTAGAGTAAAGGAATAAACACACTCCACAGCAGGGCCACTGTCATCTATATAAGGCCTACCGGCCACTGCAACTGTTGCTTACGGCCATACCACCCTGAACACGCCCGATCTCGTCCGATCTCGGAAGCTAAGCAGGGTCGGGCCTGGTTAGTACTTGGATGGGAGACCGCCTGGGAATACCAGGTGCTGTAAGCTTTTTTTCATTTGGCAGACTGAATGAGCAATCGTCATGTTTATTATGAATGCAGCACTAACTAACAAAATGTCACTGCTGAAAAATGTCACTTCTAACCCTTTAGCAGCCCAGCCTAAGTAGAGTAAAGGAATAAACACACTCCACAGCAGGGCCACTGTCATCTATA
Organism: Gymnoscopelus braueri; assembly: GCF_963280865.1. Classification (NCBI taxonomy): domain Eukaryota; kingdom Metazoa; phylum Chordata; class Actinopteri; order Myctophiformes; family Myctophidae; genus Gymnoscopelus; species Gymnoscopelus braueri. Next base: position 42,056,472 of record NC_137607.1, on the reverse strand, counting down.
TAAGGCCTACCGGCCACTGCAACTGTTGCTTACGGCCATACCACCCTGAACACGCCCGATCTCGTCCGATCTCGGAAGCTAAGCAGGGTCGGGCCTGGTTAGTACTTGGATGGGAGACCGCCTGGGAATACCAGGTGCTGTAAGCTTTTTTTCATTTGGCAGACTGAATGAGCAATCGTCATGTTTATTATGAATGCAGCACTAACTAACAAAATGTCACTGCTGAAAAATGTCACTTCTAACCCTTTAGCAGCCCAGCCTAAGTAGAGTAAAGGAATAAACACACTCCACAGCAGGGCCACTGTCATCTATATAAGGCCTACCGGCCACTGCAACTGTTGCTTACGGCCATACCACCCTGAACACGCCCGATCTCGTCCGATCTCGGAAGCTAAGCAGGGTCGGGCCTGGTTAGTACTTGGATGGGAGACCGCCTGGGAATACCCAGGTGCTGTAAGCTTTTTTTCATTTGGCAGACTGAATGAGCAATCGTCATGTTTATTATGAATGCAGCACTAACTAACAAAATGTCACTGCTGAAAAATGTCACTTCTAACCCTTTAGCAGCCCAGCCTAAGTAGAGTAAAGGAATAAACACACTCCACAGCAGGGCCACTGTCAGCTATATAAGGCCTACCGGCCACTGCAACTGTTGCTTACGGCCATACCACCCTGAACACGCCCGATCTCGTCCGATCTCGGAAGCTAAGCAGGGTCGGGCCTGGTTAGTACTTGGATGGGAGACCGCCTGGGAATACCAGGTGCTGTAAGCTTTTTTTCATTTGGCAGACTGAATGAGCAATCGTCATGTTTATTATGAATGCAGCACTAACTAACAAAATGTCACTGCTGAAAAATGTCACTTCTAACCCTTTAGCAGCCCAGCCTAAGTAGAGTAAAGGAATAAACACACTCCACAGCAGGGCCACTGTCATCTATATAAGGCCTACCGGCCACTGCAACTGTTGCTTACGGCCACACCACCCTCAACACGCCCGATCTCGTCCGATCTCGGAAGCTAAGCAGGGTCGGGCCTGGTTAGTACTTGGATGGGAGACCGCCTGGGAATACCAGGTGCTGTAAGCTTTTTTTCATTTGGCAGACTGAATGAGCAATCGTCATGTTTATTATGAATGCAGCACTAACTAACAAAATGTCACTGCTGAAAAATGTCACTTCTAACCCTTTAGCAGCCCAGCCTAAGTAGAGTAAAGGAATAAACACACTCCACAGCAGGGCCACTGTCATCTATATAAGGCCTACCGGCCACTGCAACTGTTGCTTACGGCCATACCACCCTGAACACGCCCGATCTCGTCCGATCTCGGAAGCTAAGCAGGGTCGGGCCTGGTTAGTACTTGGATGGGAGACCGCCTGGGAATACCAGGTGCTGTAAGCTTTTTTTCATTTGGCAGACTGAATGAGCAATCGTCATGTTTATTATGAATGCAGCACTAACTAACAAAATGTCACTGCTGAAAAATGTCACTTCTAACCCTTTAGCAGCCCAGCCTAAGTAGAGTAAAGGAATAAACACACTCCACAGCAGGGCCACTGTCATCTATATAAGGCCTACCGGCCACTGCAACTGTTGCTTACGGCCATACCACCCTGAACACGCCCGATCTAGTCCGATCTCGGAAGCTAAGCAGGGTCGGGCCTGGTTAGTACTTGGATGGGAGACCGCCTGGGAATACCAGGTGCTGTAAGCTTTTTTTCATTTGGCAGACTGAATGAGCAATCGTCATGTTTATTATGAATGCAGCACTAACTAACAAAATGTCACTGCTGAAAAATGTCACTTCTAACCCTTTAGCAGCCCAGCCTAAGTAGAGTAAAGGAATAAACACACTCCACAGCAGGGCCACTGTCATCTATATAAGGCCTACCGGCCACTGCAACTGTTGCTTACAGCCATACCACCCTGAACACGCCCGATCTCGTCCGATCTCGGAAGCTAAGCAGGGTCGGGCCTGGTTAGTACTTGGATGGGAGACCGCCTGGGAATACCAGGTGCTGTAAGCTTTTTTTCATTTGGCAGACTGAATGAGCAATCGTCATGTTTATTATGAATGCAGCACTAACTAACAAAATGTCACTGCTGAAAAATGTCACTTCTAACCCTTTAGCAGCCCAGCCTAAGTAGAGTAAAGGAATAAACACACTCCACAGCAGGGCCACTGTCATCTATATAAGGCCTACCGGCCACTGCAACTGTTGCTTACGGCCATACCACCCTGAACACGCCCGATCTCGTCCGATCTCGGAAGCTAAGCAGGGTCGGGCCTGGTTAGTACTTGGATGGGAGACCGCCTGGGAATACCAGGTGCTGTAAGCTTTTTTTCATTTGGCAGACTGAATGAGCAATCGTCATGTTTATTATGAATGCAGCACTAACTAACAAAATGTCACTGCTGAAAAATGTCACTTCTAACCCTTTAGCAGCCCAGCCTAAGTAGAGTAAAGGAATAAACACACTCCACAGCAGGGCCACTGTCATCTATATAAGGCCTACCGGCCACTGCAACTGTTGCTTACGGCCATACCACCCTGAACACGCCCGATCCCGTCCGATCTCGGAAGCTAAGCAGGGTCGGGCCTGGTTAGTACTTGGATGGGAGACCGCCTGGGAATACCAGGTGCTGCAAGCTTTTTTTCATTTGGCAGACTGAATGAGCAATCGTCATGTTTATTATGAATGCAGCACTAACTAACAAAATGTCACTGCTGAAAAATGTCACTTCTAACCCTTTAGCAGCCCAGCCTAAGTAGAGTAAAGGAATAAACACACTCCACAGCAGGGCCACTGTCATCTATATAAGGCCTACCGGCCACTGCAACTGTTGCTTACGGCCATACCACCCTGAACACGCCCGATCCCGTCCGATCTCGGAAGCTAAGCAGGGTCGGGCCTGGTTAGTACTTGGATGGGAGACCGCCTGGGAATACCAGGTGCTGCAAGCTTTTTTTCATTTGGCAGACTGAATGAGCAATCGTCATGTTTATTATGAATGCAGCACTAACTAACAAAATGTCACTGCTGAAAAATGTCACTTCTAACCCTTTAGCAGCCCAGCCTAAGTAGAGTAAAGGAATAAACACACTCCACAGCAGGGCCACTGTCATCTATATAAGGCCTACCGGCCACTGCAACTGTTGCTTACGGCCATACCACCCTGAACACGCCCGATCTCGTCCGATCTCGGAAGCTAAGCAGGGTCGGGCCTGGTTAGTACTTGGATGCGAGACCGCCTGGGAATACCAGGTGCTGCAAGCTTTTTTTCATTTGGCAGACTGAATGAGCAATCGTCATGTTTATTATGAATGCAGCACTAACTAACAAAATGTCACTGCTGAAAAATTTCACTTCTAACCCTTTAGCAGCCCAGCCTAAGTAGAGTAAAGGAATAAACACACTCCACAGCAGGGCCACTGTCATCTATATAAGGCCTACCGGCCACTGCAACTGTTGCTTACGGCCATACCACCCTGAACACGCCCGATCTCGTCCGATCTCGGAAGCTAAGCAGGGTCGGGCCTGGTTAGTACTTGGATGGGAGACCGCCTGGGAATACCAGGTGCTGTAAGCTCTTTTTCATTTGGCAGACTGAATGAGCAATCGTCATGTTTATTATGAATGCAGCACTAACTAACAAAATGTCACTGCTGAAAAATGTCACTTCTAACCCTTTAGCAGCCCAGCCTAAGTAGAGTAAAGGAATAAACACACTCCACAGCAGGGCCACTGTCATCTATATAAGGCCTACCGGCCACTGCAACTGTTGCTTACGGCCATACCACCCTGAACACGCCCGATCTCGTCCGATCTCGGAAGCTAAGCAGGGTCGGGCCTGGTTAGTACTTGGATGGGAGACCGCCTGGGAATACCAGGTGCTGCAAGCTTTTTTTCATTTGGCAGACTGAATGAGCAATCGTCATGTTTATTATGAATGCAGCACTAACTAACAAAATGTCACTGCTGAAAAATGTCACTTCTAACCCTTTAGCAGCCCAGCCTAAGTAGAGTAAAGGAATAAACACACTCCACAGCAGGGCCACTGTCATCTATATAAGGCCTACCGGCCACTGCAACTGTTGCTTACGGCCATACCACCCTGAACACGCCCGATCTCGTCCGATCTCGGAAGCTAAGCAGGGTCGGGCCTGGTTAGTACTTGGATGGGAGACCGCCTGGGAATACCAGGTGCTGCAAGCTTTTTTTCATTTGGCAGACTGAATGAGCAATCGTCATGTTTATTATGAATGCAGCACTAACTAACAAAATGTCACTGCTGAAAAATGTCACTTCTAACCCTTTAGCAGCCCAGCCTAAGTAGAGTAAAGGAATAAACACACTCCACAGCAGGGCCACTGTCATCTATATAAGGCCTACCGGCCACTGCAACTGTTGCTTACGGCCATACCACCCTGAACACGCCCGATCTCGTCCGATCTCGGAAGCTAAGCAGGGTCGGGCCTGGATAGTACTTGGATGGGAGACCGCCTGGGAATACCAGGTGCTGCAAGCTTTTTTTCATTTGGCAGACTGAATGAGCAATCGTCATGTTTATTATGAATGCAGCACTAACTAACAAAATGTCACTGCTGAAAAATTTCACTTCTAACCCTTTAGCAGCCCAGCCTAAGTAGAGTAAAGGAATAAACACACTCCACAGCAGGGCCACTGTCATCTATATAAGGCCTACCGGCCACTGCAACTGTTGCTTACGGCCATACCACCCTGAACACGCCCGATCTCGTCCGATCTCGGAAGCTAAGCAGGGTCGGGCCTGGTTAGTACTTGGATGGGAGACCGCCTGGGAATACCAGGTGCTGTAAGCTTTTTTTCATTTGGCAGACTGAATGAGCAATCGTCATGTTTATTATGAATGCAGCACTAACTAACAAAATGTCACTGCTGAAAAATGTCACTTCTAACCCTTTAGCAGCCCAGCCTAAGTAGAGTAAAGGAATAAACACACTCCACAGCAGGGCCACTGTCATCTATATAAGGCCTACCGGCCACTGCAACTGTTGCTTACGGCCATACCACCCTGAACACGCCCGATCTCGTCCGATCTCGGAAGCTAAGCAGGGTCGGGCCTGGTTAGTACTTGGATGGGAGACCGCCTGGGAATACCAGGTGCTGTAAGCTTTTTTTCATTTGGCAGACTGAATGAGCAATCGTCATGTTTATTATGAATGCAGCACTAACTAACAAAATGTCACTGCTGAAAAATGTCACTTCTAACCCTTTAGCAGCCCAGCCTAAGTAGAGTAAAGGAATAAACACACTCCACAGCAGGGCCACTGTCATCTATATAAGGCCTACCGGCCACTGCAACTGTTGCTTACGGCCATACCACCCTGAACACGCCCGATCTCGTCCGATCTCGGAAGCTAAGCAGGGTCGGGCCTGGTTAGTACTTGGATGGGAGACCGCCTGGGAATACCAGGTGCTGTAAGCTTTTTTTCATTTGGCAGACTGAATGAGCAATCGTCATGTTTATTATGAATGCAGCACTAACTAACAAAATGTCACTGCTGAAAAATGTCACTTCTAACCCTTTAGCAGCCCAGCCTAAGTAGAGTAAAGGAATAAACACACTCCACAGCAGGGCCACTGTCATCTATATAAGGCCTACCGGCCACTGCAACTGTTGCTTACGGCCATACCACCCTGAACACGCCCTATCTCGTCCGATCTCGGAAGCTAAGCAGGGTCGGGCCTGGTTAGTACTTGGATGGGAGACCGCCTGGGAATACCAGGTGCTGTAAGCTTTTTTTCATTTGGCAGACTGAATGAGCAATCGTCATGTTTATTATGAATGCAGCACTAACTAACAAAATGTCACTGCTGAAAAATGTCACTTCTAACCCTTTAGCAGCCCAGCCTAAGTAGAGTAAAGGAATAAACACACTCCACAGCAGGGCCACTGTCATCTATATAAGGCCTACCGGCCACTGCAACTGTTGCTTACGGCCATACCACCCTGAACACGCCCGATCTCGTCCGATCTCGGAAGCTAAGCAGGGTCGGGCCTGGTTAGTACTTGGATGGGAGACCGCCTGGGAATACCCAGGTGCTGTAAGCTTTTTTTCATTTGGCAGACTGAATGAGCAATCGTCATGTTTATTATGAATGCAGCACTAACTAACAAAATGTCACTGCTGAAAAATGTCACTTCTAACCCTTTAGCAGCCCAGCCTAAGTAGAGTAAAGGAATAAACACACTCCACAGCAGGGCCACTGTCAGCTATATAAGGCCTACCGGCCACTGCAACTGTTGCTTACGGCCATACCACCCTGAACACGCCCGATCTCGTCCGATCTCGGAAGCTAAGCAGGGTCGGGCCTGGTTAGTACTTGGATGGGAGACCGCCTGGGAATACCAGGTGCTGTAAGCTCTTTTTCATTTGGCAGACTGAATGAGCAATCGTCATGTTTATTATGAATGCAGCACTAACTAACAAAATGTCACTGCTGAAAAATGTCACTTCTAACCCTTTAGCAGCCCAGCCTAAGTAGAGTAAAGGAATAAACACACTCCACAGCAGGGCCACTGTCATCTATATAACGCCTACCGGCCACTGCAACTGTTGCTTACGGCCATACCACCCTGAACACGCCCGATCTCGTCCGATCTCGGAAGCTAAGCAGGGTCGGGCCTGGTTAGTACTTGGATGGGAGACCGCCTGGGAATACCAGGTGCTGTAAGCTTTTTTTCATTTGGCAGACTGAATGAGCAATCGTCATGTTTATTATGAATGCAGCACTAACTAACAAAATGTCACTGCTGAAAAATGTCACTTCTAACCCTTTAGCAGCCCAGCCTAAGTAGAGTAAAGGAATAAACACACTCCACAGCAGGGCCACTGTCATCTATATAAGGCCTACCGGCCACTGCAACTGTTGCTTACGGCCATACCACCCTGAACACGCCCGATCTCGTCCGATCTCGGAAGCTAAGCAGGGTCGGGCCTGGTTAGTACTTGGATGGGAGACCGCCTGGGAATACCAGGTGCTGCAAGCTTTTTTTCATTTGGCAGACTGAATGAGCAATCGTCATGTTTATTATGAATGCAGCACTAACTAACAAAATGTCACTGCTGAAAAATGTCACTTCTAACCCTTTAGCAGCCCAGCCTAAGTAGAGTAAAGGAATAAACACACTCCACAGCAGGGCCACTGTCATCTATATAAGGCCTACCGGCCACTGCAACTGTTGCTTACGGCCATACCACCCTGAACACGCCCGATCTCGTCCGATCTCGGAAGCTAAGCAGGGTCGGGCCTGGTTAGTACTTGGATGGGAGACCGCCTGGGAATACCAGGTGCTGTAAGCTTTTTTTCATTTGGCAGACTGAATGAGCAATCGTCATGTTTATTATGAATGCAGCACTAACTAACAAAATGTCACTGCTGAAAAATGTCACTTCTAACCCTTTAGCAGCCCAGCCTAAGTAGAGTAAAGGAATAAACACACTCCACAGCAGGGCCACTGTCATCTATATAAGGCCTACCGGCCACTGCAACTGTTGCTTACGGCCATACCACCCTGAACACGCCCGATCTCGTCCGATCTCGGAAGCTAAGCAGGGTCGGGCCTGGTTAGTACTTGGATGGGAGACCGCCTGGGAATACCAGGTGCTGCAAGCTTTTTTTCATTTGGCAGACTGAATGAGCAATCGTCATGTTTATTATGAATGCAGCACTAACTAACAAAATGTCACTGCTGAAAAATGTCACTTCTAACCCTTTAGCAGCCCAGCCTAAGTAGAGTAAAGGAATAAACACACTCCACAGCAGGGCCACTGTCATCTATATAAGGCCTACCGGCCACTGCAACTGTTGCTTACGGCCATACCACCCTGACACACCGATTGAGTGCAGCTTGGAGAGTTTGGCCTGTGTATTGAGAGTTTTCTGGAGTGACTGAAGTCTACTTATTTTGCTTATAGTTTTTGCTTACTTGAGAACAGTAGTTTTTTTTTTTTAGGTGTTTTTAATCCCCCAGCAGCTTGCTGTTTGGGGGATTTATTTTTGGGCCGTTTTGCTGTTTGATCGAGGCAACAATGGGGACGGAACAGAAGCAAGCACCAGAGGTGGGAAATGACAAGGAGAACGAAATTAAAGGACAGTATGAGAGGACTCTAACACTTGGGGTTGAAATACAGGGGCAGGATAGTGTTACTATGATGGAAATGCTGGCAGCAGTGAAGAAGGAGTGCGGAGTTGTTGTTGGATGCAGAGTTAAAGAAGGAGGCAAATATGAAGTGACAATGAAGGACGACAAAGGAAAAACTAAACTACTGGACGGACTGAAGATCAAGAAGAGCAGGATTCTGGCAAAGGAACTGTCACGATATGAGCTTGTGGTTTCATTTTTGAATCTGCCAACATATATTGAGGACGGGACGATTTTGGGAAAGCTGGCTGGTTGGGGGGTGAAGCCCATATCCCCCATCAGAAGGAGGATGTGGCCTGGTACCGACATCGCAGACGGGACGAGGATCTTGAAGGTCAGATTTACGGACACTGTGACATCACTGCCATATTCGGCCCAGTTTACTACGCTGGAGGGGACCGAGTACTTCCGGGTGATTCACGATCGGCAGGTGAAGGTGTGCAGGCTGTGCATTCAGCCCGGGCACATTCTCATGGACTGTCCGGACTTCAGGTGCTATATCTGTGCGGGCCAGGGCCATTATGCACGGTGGGCGCTGTAGAGGCTGCAAAGAGAAGAAAGAGCGGTGCACCTGCCACACTGCAGAGGAGGGGGCTTTTGAGGCCTCATCACAGGACGGTGGTGGGGGAGGAGGCGAAGAGGACGAGGACAGTTCTGAGGAGGCAGAAGAGGAGACGGGAGTGCAGAATGAGGACAAGGAGGCGGAGCCTGGGGCACCGGCCCCAGAGAGTGCGGTGGATGAAGATGAGCCTGCTAGTGATGGAGGCGGGCGGGCCGGCAGCCCTCCCGCTTCCAGCACTGCTTCCAACACTGCTGGCGGGCCAGCAGCCCGCCCGCAGCGGGCCGGCCGCTGCGGGCGGGAGGTACGGAGAGAGAGACGTCAAAGGACAGAGGGGGAGAGGGGAAAGGGGGGGTGGGGAGAGGGGGGAAGGGCTAGCACAGAAGTTGACTGCAAAGAGGAAGGCAGATAAGGACAAGGCATGGGATGACAGGATTAAAGGACCACGAGGTAATACTTAAAATGTTTGCATAATGTCTGGTTTTATATTTTGCTTTCTTTGTTTTGCTCTCATGGCCACTGTAACTACTGTAAATGTAAACGGGTTACGGAATATGGAGAAGGTTAAAGAGTTGCTGTATACATACAGGAGTGATATTTTGTGCTTACAGGAAACCAATTGGGATGGGGTGGTGGTGAAGGATGTGAGGAAGGAATGGGAGGGGGATATATTCTATAATAATGGTGCTAGGAATGCAAGGGGCGTTGCAATAATGCTCAAAAAAGACAAAGTAGAGAATGTAAAGGAGGTTTATAAGGACAGCACGGGGAGGATATTGGTAATAGAATTTGAATATAGGAAGATGGGCTTCAGGCTAATTAATATTTACGTACCTAATGTAGAAGCAGACAGGAGGATTATTCTAGCAGAGTTGAGAGAGCTAGTGGTCGGGAGGTGTATTATAGTAGGGGACTTTAATATTAGGTGTAGTAGGTTAGATGTTGGTAGAGGGGTGGAGTTCAGATGGGAAAAGTCAAGGGGTATGTTAATGGACGTGATGAGAGATAAAGACTTGATAGATGTGTGGAGGTATGAGAATCCTGAGAAGAGGGAATTTACAAGAAGGCAGATGAGGGATGGGGTATTGAAACAGAGCAGGATAGATTTGGTGTTGGTCCATGGGGAGAGTTTTAAATACATAGATAGAATAAGACACCAGAGGAACAGCTTCAGTGATCATGATGCGGTCAGGTTTAGCATCAAGGTGGGAAAAGACGAGATAGGGGGTGGGATGTGGGTACTAAATGCAGAGTATGTTGAGGAAGAGGAGTATGAGCAGCAGATGAAGGTGTTATTTGACAGGCACAAGGAGAGGGTGGAGGAGGATACAGGCGAGGATAGTTTAGATGACAGTATAGGTGAGAGATGGGAGGTGATGAAGGACCAAATCAAATGCATTAGCATTAAGTACAGCAAGAAAAGGAAGTGGGAGAAATTGAAGGAAGAGAAGAGGTTAAGGAAGAGGTTGGAGGTGGAGTTGAGTAGGGCAGAGGATGCAGAGGGATATAGCATGGATAATTACATAAAGGTAAAGATGGAATTGGAACAGTATGAGAGAGAGAAGTGTAGAGGAGCCATATTGAGGAGTAAGGCGAGGTATGCATTGGAGGGAGAGAAATGCACTGGCTATTTTTTGGGTTTGGAGAAGAGGAGGCAGAGCAAGACATACATACATGAGATCAATCTAAAGAATGGGGAGGCAACAGAGGATTATGTGGAGATATTGGAGAGAGTGCAGGAGTTCTATGGGGATTTGTACAAGAGGGGGGGAGTCAATGAGAGGAGTATAGAAGAGGTGTTAGATAGTGTAGATAGGAAACTGAGCGTGGGGGATATGACATGGTGCGATAGAGAAATAAGTGAGGAAGAGGTGATAGAAGCAATAGAGGGATTGAGAACTGGAAAAAGCCCGGGGAGTGATGGGATAGTGGTGGAATGGTATAAGAGTTTTAAGCATGACGTAGCAGCAATTTTAGTGCAGGTATTTGGAGCTATGGAGAGAACAGGGGTGGTGCAGGGTAGGATGGTGGAAGGGGTTATAGCGACAGTGTATAAGAAAAAGGGGAGTAAGCTAGATTTAGAGAATTATAGGCCAATTAGTTTACTGAATGTAGACTATAAAATTCTGACTAAGGTGCTAGCAAATAGGGTGAAGGGAGTGATAGGTGAAATAGTACAACCAACACAAAGCTATAGTATACCAGGTAGGGACATATCAGATACTATAGCGACAGTTAGAGACGTAATAGAGTACTTGAAACGGGATGGGTTGGGGGGAATAGTGGTTGGGATAGATTGGAATAAGGCATTTGATCGGGTGGAACATGAGTTCTTGTTTAAGGTACTAGAGAGGTTTGGATTTGGGGAAGGATTGGTGGGATGGGTGAGGAGGTTGTATGGGAGTGCAAAGAGTTGTGTAAAGGTGAATGGGGTTTTAACAGATAGGTTTGAGGTGGAAAGGTCTGTGAGGCAAGGGTGTCCGCTATCCGCATTATTATATGCCATTTCAGTGGAGCCCTTGGCTTCATTGATAAAAATGGATAAGGAGGTAAAAGGGATTATGTTGCCATATGGAGGGGTTTGTGTCATCAATCAGTATGCAGATGACACTACAGTCACAGTGAGGGACAGTGGGAGCGTTAAAAGGGTGTTGGAGCTGGTGGAATCATATGGGAGGGCAGCGGGTGCAAAAATAAATGTGGACAAGTCTGAGATAATGTACATAGGAGGGGTAGAGCGAGTGGATGTGGGATTGAGGGTGGAAAATAGGTTCATCAAGGTATTGGGAGTGCATTTAGGTGTTGACAGTAAGGAGGCGAGGGATGCAACATGGACAGGGGTGATTAACAAAATAAGAGGAGTTTGCACAACATGGAAGGCAAGGAGATTGAGATTAAAAGGGAAGGTAATTGTAGTTAACAGCTTGTTGTTGTCCGTATGTGTGTATGTTATGAATGTGGTTGAGATGCCCGAGTGGGTAATGAACGAGTTGAACACAATTGTGAGGGATTTCATCTGGGAAGGGAAGGGGGTGAAAATTGCTCACAACACACTGGTGGGTAGGACACAAGAGGGAGGGCTAAAGTTATTAGATTTGCAAACAAAGAGGGCTGCAATGAGGATGAAAACTGTCAAAAAGTACATAGAGGGGACGTGGAGGTATGGGTGGAAGGAGTTTTTGAGAAAGTATATCAATGATGTGGGTGGGATGGGGGACTTTGGTTGGTACATGGGTTTCAAACAATCAATGACAGTGGGGATACCGGAAATATATAGGGAGGTGTTAGAGGCGTGGAGAAGGTTTCTGCCCAAGGTGGATTATGAATGTGGGTGCCTAGAGTCATTTATTAATTTGCCACTGTTTTTAAATGAGAAGTTCAAATACAAAGAAAAAACATTGTATGAGCCAAAATGTATGGAGGGCGGAATAAAACAGGTCAGAGATATAATGTATGAGGTTATCCCAGGATTCCTCAGAGTAGGTTGCATTTATGACTCTGTAGAACAGTTAGAAGGAATGGACAACAGAGAGAAAGTAGACAGAATATATGGAAAAATTATATCAAGTATACCTGCAGAGTGGAAAAATATCATTGAAAGACAATGTGTGGTGAAAGGTGAAGATCCCTTGCCGGACATGTATGTAATGTTGAATGGGGAGAAATGTGGTGTGGGGAGTATTAGTGTAAAGCAAGTGTATGATTTACTGATAGTGGATATTAGAGATGCGCGGATGGGTTTTTTTGTCACCCAAATCCGCGTTAACAAGTTCATTATCCATCCGCCATCCACCCGCGGTACTTATATCATCCTATTTATAGATCCGCACCAACCGCACCAAATAATTGTTATTTTCCTGATGTTAGTTTTCTTATAAACAGTGTTACTCACCACTGTCGCGATGCAGTGACTGTATACAATCCACAACCATGGTAACAACAAACGAACGTCTTTATTAAGTTACTTTCGCTTTCAACCACTTTGTTGCCATGTCGGCTTTTTATAAGCTTTTTATAAGCGACTTTTAATATAATAAACTTTATTTATATAGCACCTTTCATGACATAAATGCAGCTCAAAGTGCTTTACAGAAAAAGAAAGAAAAAGTGAAAACAAAACACAGAGCAAAAACAATGCTCTGTGTTGCGACTTTTGGGCTTGTTTGGCACTTGTTTTGGGCTTGTTTTCATAGACCTGGCTACTTATTTCTCTCGCAACCTGGCAACACTGGCTGCCTTCAAAGCAACATGTCGTGAGCGGCTATTTTGTGCCTGGTGTAAAATGACGTAATATTAAAATACTACAAACGCACACACGGTGAAATGTAGTGCTTTTTAAAAGCTATTATAGGCCTATAGATTGATATCATTAATTTAATTCCCGCATTATTTCACCCGCGGTTTATCCAATATGAATTAATAATTATATTTGATTGACCCAAATCCACCCAAACTGCGGTTAACGGCGGCAACCGCGGCTAAAACCGCGATCCGCGCATCTCTAGTGGATATTGTAAAGGAACCAGCAGCTGAGGCTGTTTGGAGAAGGGTGTTTGGGGATATGGATGTAAAAAAGATATGGTCTAATGGTAACATAAAATATAACACTAGCGAGTGTGAGAACAATGATTTTCTGATTAAACACAACAGGGTATACACAAATGTGGTGCTAAATAAGATAAATGAAACTGTCAGTGCAACGTGCGATGTATGTAAAAGTGGTCATGAGAGCTTTTCACATTATTTTTTGGACTGCTGTGAATTAGTTGTTTTCTTTGATTTCATAAAGAATCTGTTGAAAATTAATTTTAGTGTGAGGTTGGATCTAGAGGAAGGGTGGAGAAAATTGTTTTTGTTTGGGCTTTTTGGAAAGAGCAAAAAAGTCAGTTTAATAAATTTTGTTTTGAGTCATGCCAGACTTGCAGTGGTCTTTCGACGGAATTATGCACATTTTGAGGGCCGAAAGGTGAACGTTAAAGAATTATTCAAGTCTATAATGAGAAGGGATGTGGGGTTAATTTGCAAATATGGTGGGATGGGAGTTAAAGAGTTTTTCGTGGGTGGGAACACATTTATTCAAGAAGGAGAGGAGGGGGGCATCTTGTTTGACTGGTAAAAAGAAGGTTTTGAATGTTGTTGTTGATTTTGTCCACTTGAGGGCGACACAGACTTTGGGTTGATTTATATGATTTTGGTTGTTGTTATTGATTTTGTCCACTTGAGGGCGACACAACCATGGGTTGATTTCTATGGTTTTTACTGTTGTTTTTGTTGTGTTCATAATTATGCTGTTGCACAGCAATAAAAAAGTGAATGTGAACCTGTATTGAAGAATAAAATAAAAAGATTAAAAAAAAAAGAACACGCCCGATCTCGTCCGATCTCGGAAGCTAAGCAGGGTCGGGCCTGGTTAGTACTTGGATGGGAGACCGCCTGGGAATACCAGGTGCTGTAAGCTTTTTTTCATTTGGCAGACTGAATGAGCAATCGTCATGTTTATTATGAATGCAGCACTAACTAACAAAATGTCACTGCTGAAAAATGTCACTTCTAACCCTTTAGCAGCCCAGCCTAAGTAGAGTAAAGGAATAAACACACTCCACAGCAGGGCCACTGTCATCTATATAAGGCCTACCGGCCACTGCAACTGTTGCTTACGGCCATACCACCCTGAACACGCCCGATCTCGGAAGCTAAGCACGGTCGGGCCTGGTTAGTACTTGGATGGGAGACCGCCTGGGAATACCAGGTGCTGTAAGCTTTTTTTCATTTGGCAGACTGAATGAGCAATCGTCATGTTTATTATGAATGCAGCACTAACTAACAAAATGTCACTGCTGAAAAATGTCACTTCTAACCCTTTAGCAGCCCAGCCTAAGTAGAGTAAAGGAATAAACACACTCCACAGCAGGGCCACTGTCATCTATATAAGGCCTACCGGCCACTGCAGCTGTTGCTTACGGCCATATCACCCTGAACACGCCCGATCTCGTCCGATCTCGGAAGCTAAGCAGGGTCGGGCCTGGTTAGTACTTGGGTGGGAGACCGCCTGGGAATACCAGGTGCTGTAAGCTTTTTTTCATTTGGCAGACTGAATGAGCAATCGTCATGTTTATTATGAATGCAGCACTAACTAACAAAATGTCACTGCTGAAAAATGTCACTTCTAACCCTTTAGCAGCCCAGCCTAAGTAGAGTAAAGGAATAAACACACTCCACAGCAGGGCCACTGTCAGCTATATAAGGCCTACCGGCCACTGCAACTGTTGCTTACGGCCATACCACCCTGAACACGCCCGATCTCGTCCGATCTCGGAAGCTAAGCAGGGTCGGGCCTGGTTAGTACTTGGATGGGAGACCGCCTGGGAATACCAGGTGCTGTAAGCTTTTTTTCATTTGGCAGACTGAATGAGCAATCGTCATGTTTATTATGAATGCAGCACTAACTAACAAAATGTCACTGCTGAAAAATGTCACTTCTAACCCTTTAGCAGCCCAGCCTAAGTAGAGTAAAGGAATAAACACACTCCACAGCAGGGCCACTGTCAGCTATATAAGGCCTACCGGCCACTGCAACTGTTGCTTACGGCCATACCACCCTGAACACGCCCGATCTCGTCCGATCTCGGAAGCTAAGCAGGATCGGGCCTGGTTAGTACTTGGATGGGAGACCGCCTGGGAATACCAGGTGCTGTAAGCTTTTTTTCATTTGGCAGACTGAATGAGCAATCGTCATGTTTATTATGAATGCAGCACTAACTAACAAAATGTCACTGCTGAAAAATGTCACTTCTAACCCTTTAGCAGCCCAGCCTAAGTAGAGTAAAGGAATAAACACACTCCACAGCAGGGCCACTGTCAGCTATATAAGGCCTACCGGCCACTGCAACTGTTGCTTACGGCCATACCACCCTGAACACGCCCGATCTCGTCCGATCTCGGAAGCTAAGCAGGGTCGGGCCTGGTTAGTACTTGGATGGGAGACCGCCTGGGAATACCAGGTGCTGTAAGCTTTTTTTCATTTGGCAGACTGAATGAGCAATCGTCATGTTTATTATGAATGCAGCACTAACTAACAAAATGTCACTGCTGAAAAATGTCACTTCTAACCCTTTAGCAGCCCAGCCTAAGTAGAGTAAAGGAATAAACACACTCCACAGCAGGGCCACTGTCAGCTATATAAGGCCTACCGGCCACTGCAACTGTTGCTTACGGCCATACCACCCTGAACACGCCCGATCTCGTCCGATCTCGGAAGCTAAGCAGGGTCGGGCCTGGTTAGTACTTGGATGGGAGACCGCCTGGGAATACCAGGTGCTGTAAGCTTTTTTTCATTTGGCAGACTGAATGAGCAATCGTCATGTTTATTATGAATGCAGCACTAACTAACAAAATGTCACTGCTGAAAAATGTCACTTCTAACCCTTTAGCAGCCCAGCCTAAGTAGAGTAAAGGAATAAACACACTCCACAGCAGGGCCACTGTCAGCTATATAAGGCCTACCGGCCACTGCAACTGTTGCTTACGGCCATACCACCCTGAACACGCCCGATCTCGTCCGATCTCGGAAGCTAAGCAGGGTCGGGCCTGGTTAGTACTTGGATGGGAGACCGCCTGGGAATACCAGGTGCTGTAAGCTTTTTTTCATTTGGCAGACTGAATGAGCAATCGTCATGTTTATTATGAATGCAGCACTAACTAACAAAATGTCACTGCTGAAAAATGTCACTTCTAACCCTTTAGCAGCCCAGCCTAAGTAGAGTAAAGGAATAAACACACTCCACAGCAGGGCCACTGTCAGCTATATAAGGCCTACCGGCCACTGCAACTGTTGCTTACGGCCATACCACCCTGAACACGCCCGATCTCGTCCGATCTCGGAAGCTAAGCAGGGTCGGGCCTGGTTAGTACTTGGATGGGAGACCGCCTGGGAATACCAGGTGCTGTAAGCTTTTTTTCATTTGGCAGACTGAATGAGCAATCGTCATGTTTATTATGAATGCAGCACTAACTAACAAAATGTCACTGCTGAAAAATGTCACTTCTAACCCTTTAGCAGCCCAGCCTAAGTAGAGTAAAGGAATAAACACACTCCACAGCAGGGCCACTGTCAGCTATATAAGGCCTACCGGCCACTGCAACTGTTGCTTACGGCCATACCACCCTGAACACGCCCGATCTCGTCCGATCTCGGAAGCTAAGCAGGGTCGGGCCTGGTTAGTACTTGGATGGGAGACCGCCTGGGAATACCAGGTGCTGTAAGCTTTTTTTCATTTGGCAGACTGAATGAGCAATCGTCATGTTTATTATGAATGCAGCACTAACTAACAAAATGTCACTGCTGAAAAATGTCACTTCTAACCCTTTAGCAGCCCAGCCTAAGTAGAGTAAAGGAATAAACACACTCCACAGCAGGGCCACTGTCAGCTATATAAGGCCTACCGGCCACTGCAACTGTTGCTTACGGCCATACCACCCTGAACACGCCCGATCTCGTCCGATCTCGGAAGCTAAGCAGGGTCGGGCCTGGTTAGTACTTGGATGGGAGACCGCCTGGGAATACCAGGTGCTGTAAGCTTTTTTTCATTTGGCAGACTGAATGAGCAATCGTCATGTTTATTATGAATGCAGCACTAACTAACAAAATGTCACTGCTGAAAAATGTCACTTCTAACCCTTTAGCAGCCCAGCCTAAGTAGAGTAAAGGAATAAACACACTCCACAGCAGGGCCACTGTCAGCTATATAAGGCCTACCGGCCACTGCAACTGTTGCTTACGGCCATACCACCCTGAACACGCCCGATCTCGTCCGATCTCGGAAGCTAAGCAGGGTCGGGCCTGGTTAGTACTTGGATGGGAGACCGCCTGGGAATACCAGGTGCTGTAAGCTTTTTTTCATTTGGCAGACTGAATGAGCAATCGTCATGTTTATTATGAATGCAGCACTAACTAACAAAATGTCACTGCTGAAAAATGTCACTTCTAACCCTTTAGCAGCCCAGCCTAAGTAGAGTAAAGGAATAAACACACTCCACAGCAGGGCCACTGTCAGCTATATAAGGCCTACCGGCCACTGCAACTGTTGCTTACGGCCATACCACCCTGAACACGCCCGATCTCGTCCGATCTCGGAAGCTAAGCAGGGTCGGGCCTGGTTAGTACTTGGATGGGAGACCGCCTGGGAATACCAGGTGCTGTAAGCTTTTTTTCATTTGGCAGACTGAATGAGCAATCGTCATGTTTATTATGAATGCAGCACTAACTAACAAAATGTCACTGCTGAAAAATGTCACTTCTAACCCTTTAGCAGCCCAGCCTAAGTAGAGTAAAGGAATAAACACACTCCACAGCAGGGCCACTGTCAGCTATATAAGGCCTACCGGCCACTGCAACTGTTGCTTACGGCCATACCACCCTGAACACGCCCGATCTCGTCCGATCTCGGAAGCTAAGCAGGGTCGGGCCTGGTTAGTACTTGGATGGGAGACCGCCTGGGAATACCAGGTGCTGTAAGCTTTTTTTCATTTGGCAGACTGAATGAGCAATCGTCATGTTTATTATGAATGCAGCACTAACTAACAAAATGTCACTGCTGAAAAATGTCACTTCTAACCCTTTAGCAGCCCAGCCTAAGTAGAGTAAAGGAATAAACACACTCCACAGCAGGGCCACTGTCAGCTATATAAGGCCTACCGGCCACTGCAACTGTTGCTTACGGCCATACCACCCTGAACACGCCCGATCTCGTCCGATCTCGGAAGCTAAGCAGGGTCGGGCCTGGTTAGTACTTGGATGGGAGACCGCCTGGGAATACCAGGTGCTGTAAGCTTTTTTTCATTTGGCAGACTGAATGAGCAATCGTCATGTTTATTATGAATGCAGCACTAACTAACAAAATGTCACTGCTGAAAAATGTCACTTCTAACCCTTTAGCAGCCCAGCCTAAGTAGAGTAAAGGAATAAACACACTCCACAGCAGGGCCACTGTCAGCTATATAAGGCCTACCGGCCACTGCAACTGTTGCTTACGGCCATACCACCCTGAACACGCCCGATCTCGTCCGATCTCGGAAGCTAAGCAGGGTCGGGCCTGGTTAGTACTTGGATGGGAGACCGCCTGGGAATACCAGGTGCTGTAAGCTTTTTTTCATTTGGCAGACTGAATGAGCAATCGTCATGTTTATTATGAATGCAGCACTAACTAACAAAATGTCACTGCTGAAAAATGTCACTTCTAACCCTTTAGCAGCCCAGCCTAAGTAGAGTAAAGGAATAAACACACTCCACAGCAGGGCCACTGTCAGCTATATAAGGCCTACCGGCCACTGCAACTGTTGCTTACGGCCATACCACCCTGAACACGCCCGATCTCGTCCGATCTCGGAAGCTAAGCAGGGTCGGGCCTGGTTAGTACTTGGATGGGAGACCGCCTGGGAATACCAGGTGCTGTAAGCTTTTTTTCATTTGGCAGACTGAATGAGCAATCGTCATGTTTATTATGAATGCAGCACTAACTAACAAAATGTCACTGCTGAAAAATGTCACTTCTAACCCTTTAGCAGCCCAGCCTAAGTAGAGTAAAGGAATAAACACACTCCACAGCAGGGCCACTGTCAGCTATATAAGGCCTACCGGCCACTGCAACTGTTGCTTACGGCCATACCACCCTGAACACGCCCGATCTCGTCCGATCTCGGAAGCTAAGCAGGGTCGGGCCTGGTTAGTACTTGGATGGGAGACCGCCTGGGAATACCAGGTGCTGTAAGCTTTTTTTCATTTGGCAGACTGAATGAGCAATCGTCATGTTTATTATGAATGCAGCACTAACTAACAAAATGTCACTGCTGAAAAATGTCACTTCTAACCCTTTAGCAGCCCAGCCTAAGTAGAGTAAAGGAATAAACACACTCCACAGCAGGGCCACTGTCAGCTATATAAGGCCTACCGGCCACTGCAACTGTTGCTTACGGCCATACCACCCTGAACACGCCCGATCTCGGAAGCTAAGCACGGTCGGGCCTGGTTAGTACTTGGATGGGAGACCGCCTGGGAATACCAGGTGCTGTAAGCTTTTTTTCATTTGGCAGACTGAATGAGCAATCGTCATGTTTATTATGAATGCAGCACTAACTAACAAAATGTCACTGCTGAAAAATGTCACTTCTAACCCTTTAGCAGCCCAGCCTAAGTAGAGTAAAGGAATAAACACACTCCACAGCAGGGCCACTGTCATCTATATAAGGCCTACCGGCCACTGCAGCTGTTGCTTACGGCCATACCACCCTGAACACGCCCGATCTCGTCCGATCTCGGAAGCTAAGCAGGGTCGGGCCTGGTTAGTACTTGGGTGGGAGACCGCCTGGGAATACCAGGTGCTGTAAGCTTTTTTTCATTTGGCAGACTGAATGAGCAATCGTCATGTTTATTATGAATGCAGCACTAACTAACAAAATGTCACTGCTGAAAAATGTCACTTCTAACCCTTTAGCAGCCCAGCCTAAGTAGAGTAAAGGAATAAACACACTCCACAGCAGGGCCACTGTCATCTATATAAGGCCTACCGGCCACTGCAACTGTTGCTTACGGCCATACCACCCTGAACACGCCCGATCTCGTCCGATCTCGGAAGCTAAGCAGGGTCGGGCCTGGTTAGTACTTGGATGGGAGACCGCCTGGGAATACCAGGTGCTGTAAGCTTTTTTTCATTTGGCAGACTGAATGAGCAATCGTCATGTTTATTATGAATGCAGCACTAACTAACAAAATGTCACTGCTGAAAAATGTCACTTCTAACCCTTTAGCAGCCCAGCCTAAGTAGAGTAAAGGAATAAACACACTCCACAGCAGGGCCACTGTCAGCTATATAAGGCCTACCGGCCACTGCAACTGTTGCTTACGGCCATACCACCCTGAACACGCCCGATCTCGTCCGATCTCGGAAGCTAAGCAGGGTCGGGCCTGGTTAGTACTTGGATGGGAGACCGCCTGGGAATACCAGGTGCTGTAAGCTTTTTTTCATTTGGCAGACTGAATGAGCAATCGTCATGTTTATTATGAATGCAGCACTAACTAACAAAATGTCACTGCTGAAAAATGTCACTTCTAACCCTTTAGCAGCCCAGCCTAAGTAGAGTAAAGGAATAAACACACTCCACAGCAGGGCCACTGTCAGCTATATAAGGCCTACCGGCCACTGCAACTGTTGCTTACGGCCATACCACCCTGAACACGCCCGATCTCGTCCGATCTCGGAAGCTAAGCAGGGTCGGGCCTGGTTAGTACTTGGATGGGAGACCGCCTGGGAATACCAGGTGCTGTAAGCTTATTTTCATTTGGCAGACTGAATGAGCAATCGTCATGTTTATTATGAATGCAGCACTAACTAACAAAATGTCACTGCTGAAAAATGTCACTTCTAACCCTTTAGCAGCCCAGCCTAAGTAGAGTAAAGGAATAAACACACTCCACAGCAGGGCCACTGTCATCTATATAAGGCCTACCGGCCACTGCAACTGTTGCTTACGGCCATACCACCCTGAACACGCCCGATCTCGTCCGATCTCGGAAGCTAAGCAGGGTCGGGCCTGGTTAGTACTTGGATGGGAGACCGCCTGGGAATACCAGGTGCTGTAAGCTTTTTTTCATTTGGCAGACTGAATGAGCAATCGTCATGTTTATTATGAATGCAGCACTAACTAACAAAATGTCACTGCTGAAAAATGTCACTTCTAACCCTTTAGCAGCCCAGCCTAAGTAGAGTAAAGGAATAAACACACTCCACAGCAGGGCCACTGTCATCTATATAAGGCCTACCGGCCACTGCAACTGTTGCTTACGGCCATACCACCCTGAACACGCCCGATCTCGTCCGATCTCGGAAGCTAAGCAGGGTCGGGCCTGGTTAGTACTTGGATGGGAGACCGCCTGGGAATACCAGGTGCTGTAAGCTTTTTTTCATTTGGCAGACTGAATGAGCAATCGTCATGTTTATTATGAATGCAGCACTAACTAACAAAATGTCACTGCTGAAAAATGTCACTTCTAACCCTTTAGCAGCCCAGCCTAAGTAGAGTAAAGGAATAAACACACTCCACAGCAGGGCCACTGTCATCTATATAAGGCCTACCGGCCACTGCAACTGTTGCTTACGGCCATACCACCCTGAACACGCCCGATCTCGTCCGATCTCGGAAGCTAAGCAGGGTCGGGCCTGGTTAGTACTTGGATGGGAGACCGCCTGGGAATACCAGGTGCTGTAAGCTTTTTTTCATTTGGCAGACTGAATGAGCAATCGTCATGTTTATTATGAATGCAGCACTAACTAACAAAATGTCACTGCTGAAAAATGTCACTTCTAACCCTTTAGCAGCCCAGCCTAAGTAGAGTAAAGGAATAAACACACTCCACAGCAGGGCCACTGTCATCTATATAAGGCCTACCGGCCACTGCAACTGTTGCTTACGGCCATACCACCCTGAACACGCCCGATCTCGTCCGATCTCGGAAGCTAAGCAGGGTCGGGCCTGGTTAGTACTTGGATGGGAGACCGCCTGGGAATACCAGGTGCTGTAAGCTTTTTTTCATTTGGCAGACTGAATGAGCAATCGTCATGTTTATTATGAATGCAGCACTAACTAACAAAATGTCACTGCTGAAAAATGTCACTTCTAACCCTTTAGCAGCCCAGCCTAAGTAGAGTAAAGGAATAAACACACTCCACAGCAGGGCCACTGTCATCTATATAAGGCCTACCGGCCACTGCAACTGTTGCTTACGGCCATACCACCCTGAACACGCCCGATTTCGTCCGATCTCGGAAGCTAAGCAGGGTCGGGCCTGGTTAGTACTTGGATGGGAGACCGCCTGGGAATACCAGGTGCTGTAAGCTTTTTTTCATTTGGCAGACTGAATGAGCAATCGTCATGTTTATTATGAATGCAGCACTAACTAACAAAATGTCACTGCTGAAAAATGTCACTTCTAACCCTTTAGCAGCCCAGCCTAAGTAGAGTAAAGGAATAAACACACTCCACAGCAGGGCCACTGTCATCTATATAAGGCCTACCGGCCACTGCAACTGTTGCTTACGGCCATACCACCCTGAACACGCCCGATCTCGTCCGATCTCGGAAGCTAAGCAGGGTCGGGCCTGGTTAGTACTTGGATGGGAGACCGCCTGGGAATACCAGGTGCTGTAAGCTTTTTTCTCATTTGGCAGACTGAATGAGCAATCGTCATGTTTATTATGAATGCAGCACTAACTAACAAAATGTCACTGCTGAAAAATGTCACTTCTAACCCTTTAGCAGCCCAGCCTAAGTAGAGTAAAGGAATAAACACACTCCACAGCAGGGCCACTGTCATCTATATAAGGCCTACCGGCCACTGCAACTGTTGCTTACGGCCATACCACCCTGAACACGCCCGATCTCGTCCGATCTCGGAAGCTAAGCAGGGTCGGGCCTGGTTAGTACTTGGATGGGAGACCGCCTGGGAATACCAGGTGCTGTAAGCTTTTTTTCATTTGGCAGACTGAATGAGCAATCGTCATGTTTATTATGAATGCAGCACTAACTAACAAAATGTCACTGCTGAAAAATGTCACTTCTAACCCTTTAGCAGCCCAGCCTAAGTAGAGTAAAGGAATAAACACACTCCACAGCAGGGCCACTGTCATCTATATAAGGCCTACCGGCCACTGCAACTGTTGCTTACGGCCATACCACCCTGAACACGCCCGATCTCGTCCGATCTCGGAAGCTAAGCAGGGTCGGGCCTGGTTAGTACTTGGATGGGAGACCGCCTGGGAATACCAGGTGCTGTAAGCTTTTTTTCATTTGGCAGACTGAATGAGCAATCGTCATGTTTATTATGAATGCAGCACTAACTAACAAAATGTCACTGCTGAAAAATGTCACTTCTAACCCTTTAGCAGCCCAGCCTAAGTAGAGTAAAGGAATAAACACACTCCACAGCAGGGCCACTGTCATCTATATAAGGCCTACCGGCCACTGCAACTGTTGCTTACGGCCATACCACCCTGAACACGCCCGATCTCGTCCGATCTCGGAAGCTAAGCAGGGTCGGGCCTGGTTAGTACTTGGATGGGAGACCGCCTGGGAATACCAGGTGCTGTAAGCTTTTTTTCATTTGGCAGACTGAATGAGCAATCGTCATGTTTATTATGAATGCAGCACTAACTAACAAAATGTCACTGCTGAAAAATGTCACTTCTAACCCTTTAGCAGCCCAGCCTAAGTAGAGTAAAGGAATAAACACACTCCACAGCAGGGCCACTGTCATCTATATAAGGCCTACCGGCCACTGCAACTGTTGCTTACGGCCATACCACCCTGAACACGCCTGATCTCGTCCGATCTCGGAAGCTAAGCAGGGTCGGGCCTGGTTAGTACTTGGATGGGAGACCGCCTGGGAATACCAGGTGCTGTAAGCTTTTTTTCATTTGGCAGACTGAATGAGCAATCGTCATGTTTATTATGAATGCAGCACTAACTAACAAAATGTCACTGCTGAAAAATGTCACTTCTAACCCTTTAGCAGCCCAGCCTAAGTAGAGTAAAGGAATAAACACACTCCACAGCAGGGCCACTGTCATCTATATAAGGCCTACCGGCCACTGCAACTGTTGCTTACGGCCATACCACCCTGAACACGCCCGATCTCGTCCGATCTCGGAAGCTAAGCAGGGTCGGGCCTGGTTAGTACTTGGATGGGAGACCGCCTGGGAATACCAGGTGCTGTAAGCTTTTTTTCATTTGGCAGACTGAATGAGCAATCGTCATGTTTATTATGAATGCAGCACTAACTAACAAAATGTCACTGCTGAAAAATGTCACTTCTAACCCTTTAGCAGCCCAGCCTAAGTAGAGTAAAGGAATAAACACACTCCACAGCAGGGCCACTGTCATCTATATAAGGCCTACCGGCCACTGCAACTGTTGCTTACGGCCATACCACCCTGAACACGCCCGATCTCGTCCGATCTCGGAAGCTAAGCAGGGTCGGGCCTGGTTAGTACTTGGATGGGAGACCGCCTGGGAATACCAGGTGCTGTAAGCTTTTTCTCATTTGGCAGACTGAATGAGCAATCGTCATGTTTATTATGAATGCAGCACTAACTAACAAAATGTCACTGCTGAAAAATGTCACTTCTAACCCTTTAGCAGCCCAGCCTAAGTAGAGTAAAGGAATAAACACACTCCACAGCAGGGCCACTGTCATCTATATAAGGCCTACCGGCCACTGCAACTGTTGCTTACGGCCATACCACCCTGAACACGCCCGATCTAGTCCGATCTCGGAAGCTAAGCAGGGTCGGGCCTGGTTAGTACTTGGATGGGAGACCGCCTGGGAATACCAGGTGCTGTAAGCTTTTTTTCATTTGCAGACTGAATGAGCAATCGTCATGTTTATTATGAATGCAGCACTAACTAACAAAATGTCACTGCTGAAAAATGTCACTTCTAACCCTTTAGCAGCCCAGCCTAAGTAGAGTAAAGGAATAAACACACTCCACAGCAGGGCCACTGTCATCTATATAAGGCCTACCGGCCACTGCAACTGTTGCTTACGGCCATACCACCCTGAACACGCCCGATCTCGTCCGATCTCGGAAGCTAAGCAGGGTCGGGCCTGGTTAGTACTTGGATGGGAGACCGCCTGGGAATACCAGGTGCTGTAAGCTTTTTTTCATTTGGCAGACTGAATGAGCAATCGTCATGTTTATTATGAATGCAGCACTAACTAACAAAATGTCACTGCTGAAAAATGTCACTTCTAACCCTTTAGCAGCCCAGCCTAAGTAGAGTAAAGGAATAAACACACTCCACAGCAGGGCCACTGTCATCTATATAAGGCCTACCGGCCACTGCAACTGTTGCTTACGGCCATACCACCCTGAACACGCCCGATCTCGTCCGATCTCGGAAGCTAAGCAGGGTCGGGCCTGGTTAGTACTTGGATGGGAGACCGCCTGGGAATACCAGGTGCTGTAAGCTTTTTTTCATTTGGCAGACTGAATGAGCAATCGTCATGTTTATTATGAATGCAGCACTAACTAACAAAATGTCACTGCTGAAAAATGTCACTTCTAACCCTTTAGCAGCCCAGCCTAAGTAGAGTAAAGGAATAAACACACTCCACAGCAGGGCCACTGTCATCTATATAAGGCCTACCGGCCACTGCAACTGTTGCTTACGGCCATACCACCCTGAACACGCCCGATCTCGTCCGATCTCGGAAGCTAAGCAGGGTCGGGCCTGGTTAGTACTTTCGATGGGAGACCGCCTGGGAATACCAGGTGCTGTAAGCTTTTTTTCATTTGGCAGACTGAATGAGCAATCGTCATGTTTATTATGAATGCAGCACTAACTAACAAAATGTCACTGCTGAAAAATGTCACTTCTAACCCTTTAGCAGCCCAGCCTAAGTAGAGTAAAGGAATAAACACACTCCACAGCAGGGCCACTGTCATCTATATAAGGCCTACCGGCCACTGCAACTGTTGCTTACGGCCATACCACCCTGAACACGCCCGATCTCGTCCGATCTCGGAAGCTAAGCAGGGTCGGGCCTGGTTAGTACTTGGATGGGAGACCGCCTGGGAATACCAGGTGCTGTAAGCTTTTTTTCATTTGGCAGACTGAATGAGCAATCGTCATGTTTATTATGAATGCAGCACTAACTAACAAAATGTCACTGCTGAAAAATGTCACTTCTAACCCTTTAGCAGCCCAGCCTAAGTAGAGTAAAGGAATAAACACACTCCACAGCAGGGCCACTGTCATCTATATAAGGCCTACCGGCCACTGCAACTGTTGCTTACGGCCATACCACCCTGAACACGCCCGATCTCGTCCGATCTCGGAAGCTAAGCAGGGTCGGGCCTGGTTAGTACTTGGATGGGAGACCGCCTGGGAATACCAGGTGCTGTAAGCTTTTTCTCATTTGGCAGACTGAATGAGCAATCGTCATGTTTATTATGAATGCAGCACTAACTAACAAAATGTCACTGCTGAAAAATGTCACTTCTAACCCTTTAGCAGCCCAGCCTAAGTAGAGTAAAGGAATAAACACACTCCACAGCAGGGCCACTGTCATCTATATAAGGCCTACCGGCCACTGCAACTGTTGCTTACGGCCATACCACCCTGAACACGCCCGATCTCGTCCGATCTCGGAAGCTAAGCAGGGTCGGGCCTGGTTAGTACTTGGATGGGAGACCGCCTGGGAATACCAGGTGCTGTAAGCTTTTTTTCATTGGCAGACTGAATGAGCAATCGTCATGTTTATTATGAATGCAGCACTAACTAACAAAATGTCACTGCTGAAAAATGTCACTTCTAACCCTTTAGCAGCCCAGCCTAAGTAGAGTAAAGGAATAAACACACTCCACAGCAGGGCCACTGTCATCTATATAAGGCCTACCGGCCACTGCAGCTGTTGCTTACGGCCATACCACCCTGAACACGCCCGATCTCGACCGATCTCGGAAGCTAAGCAGGGTCGGGCCTGGTTAGTACTTGGATGGGAGACCGCCTGGGAATACCAGGTGCTGTAAGCTTTTTTTCATTTGGCAGACTGAATGAGCAATCGTCATGTTTATTATGAATGCAGCACTAACTAACAAAATGTCACTGCTGAAAAATGTCACTTCTAACCCTTTAGCAGCCCAGCCTAAGTAGAGTAAAGGAATAAACACACTCCACAGCAGGGCCACTGTCATCTATATAAGGCCTACCGGCCACTGCAACTGTTGCTTACGGCCATACCACCCTGAACACGCCCGATCTCGGAAGCTAAGCAGGGTCGGGCCTGGTTAGTACTTGGATGGGAGACCGCCTGGGAATACCAGGTGCTGTAAGCTTTTTTTCATTTGGCAGACTGAATGAGCAATCGTCATGTTTATTATGAATGCAGCACTAACTAACAAAATGTCACTGCTGAAAAATGTCACTTCTAACCCTTTAGCAGCCCAGCCTAAGTAGAGTAAAGGAATAAACACACACCACAGCAGGGCCACTGTCATCTATATAAGGCCTACCGGCCACTGCAGCTGTTGCTTACGGCCATACCACCCTGAACACGCCCGATCTCGTCCGATCTCGGAAGCTAAGCAGGGTCGGGCCTGGTTAGTACTTGGATGGGAGACCGCCTGGGAATACCAGGTGCTGTAAGCTTTTTTTCATTTGGCA
>NC_137607.1:41868509-42023509 GCF_963280865.1 Gymnoscopelus braueri | reverse complement strand
TTTTTCATTTGGCAGACTGAATGAGCAATCGTCATGTTTATTATGAATGCAGCACTAACTAACAAAATGTCACTGCTGAAAAATGTCACTTCTAACCCTTTAGCAGCCCAGCCTAAGTAGAGTAAAGGAATAAACACACTCCACAGCAGGGCCACTGTCAGCTATATAAGGCCTACCGGCCACTGCAACTGTTGCTTACGGCCATACCACCCTGAACACGCCCGATCTCGTCCGATCTCGGAAGCTAAGCAGGGTCGGGCCTGGTTAGTACTTGGATGGGAGACCGCCTGGGAATACCAGGTGCTGTAAGCTTTTTTTCATTTGGCAGACTGAATGAGCAATCGTCATGTTTATTATGAATGCAGCACTAACTAACAAAATGTCACTGCTGAAAAATGTCACTTCTAACCCTTTAGCAGCCCAGCCTAAGTAGAGTAAAGGAATAAACACACTCCACAGCAGGGCCACTGTCAGCTATATAAGGCCTACCGGCCACTGCAACTGTTGCTTACGGCCATACCACCCTGAACACGCCCGATCTCGTCCGATCTCGGAAGCTAAGCAGGGTCGGGCCTGGTTAGTACTTGGATGGGAGACCGCCTGGGAATACCAGGTGCTGTAAGCTTTTTTTCATTTGGCAGACTGAATGAGCAATCGTCATGTTTATTATGAATGCAGCACTAACTAACAAAATGTCACTGCTGAAAAATGTCACTTCTAACCCTTTAGCAGCCCAGCCTAAGTAGAGTAAAGGAATAAACACACTCCACAGCAGGGCCACTGTCAGCTATATAAGGCCTACCGGCCACTGCAACTGTTGCTTACGGCCATACCACCCTGAACACGCCCGATCTCGTCCGATCTCGGAAGCTAAGCAGGGTCGGGCCTGGTTAGTACTTGGATGGGAGACCGCCTGGGAATACCAGGTGCTGTAAGCTTTTTTTCATTTGGCAGACTGAATGAGCAATCGTCATGTTTATTATGAATGCAGCACTAACTAACAAAATGTCACTGCTGAAAAATGTCACTTCTAACCCTTTAGCAGCCCAGCCTAAGTAGAGTAAAGGAATAAACACACTCCACAGCAGGGCCACTGTCAGCTATATAAGGCCTACCGGCCACTGCAACTGTTGCTTACGGCCATACCACCCTGAACACGCCCGATCTCGTCCGATCTCGGAAGCTAAGCAGGGTCGGGCCTGGTTAGTACTTGGATGGGAGACCGCCTGGGAATACCAGGTGCTGTAAGCTTTTTTTCATTTGGCAGACTGAATGAGCAATCGTCATGTTTATTATGAATGCAGCACTAACTAACAAAATGTCACTGCTGAAAAATGTCACTTCTAACCCTTTAGCAGCCCAGCCTAAGTAGAGTAAAGGAATAAACACACTCCACAGCAGGGCCACTGTCAGCTATATAAGGCCTACCGGCCACTGCAACTGTTGCTTACGGCCATACCACCCTGAACACGCCCGATCTCGTCCGATCTCGGAAGCTAAGCAGGGTCGGGCCTGGTTAGTACTTGGATGGGAGACCGCCTGGGAATACCAGGTGCTGTAAGCTTTTTTTCATTTGGCAGACTGAATGAGCAATCGTCATGTTTATTATGAATGCAGCACTAACTAACAAAATGTCACTGCTGAAAAATGTCACTTCTAACCCTTTAGCAGCCCAGCCTAAGTAGAGTAAAGGAATAAACACACTCCACAGCAGGGCCACTGTCATCTATATAAAGCCTACCGGCCACTGCAGCTGTTGCTTACGGCCATACCACCCTGAACACGCCCGATCTCGTCCGATCTCGGAAGCTAAGCAGGGTCGGGCCTGGTTAGTACTTGGATGGGAGACCGCCTGGGAATACCAGGTGCTGTAAGCTTTTTTTCATTTGGCAGACTGAATGAGCAATCGTCATGTTTATTATGAATGCAGCACTAACTAACAAAATGTCACTGCTGAAAAATGTCACTTCTAACCCTTTAGCAGCCCAGCCTAAGTAGAGTAAAGGAATAAACACACTCCACAGCAGGGCCACTGTCAGCTATATAAGGCCTACCGGCCACTGCAACTGTTGCTTACGGCCATACCACCCTGAACACGCCCGATCTCGTCCGATCTCGGAAGCTAAGCAGGGTCGGGCCTGGTTAGTACTTGGATGGGAGACCGCCTGGGAATACCAGGTGCTGTAAGCTTTTTTTCATTTGGCAGACTGAATGAGCAATCGTCATGTTTATTATGAATGCAGCACTAACTAACAAAATGTCACTGCTGAAAAATGTCACTTCTAACCCTTTAGCAGCCCAGCCTAAGTAGAGTAAAGGAATAAACACACTCCACAGCAGGGCCACTGTCAGCTATATAAGGCCTACCGGCCACTGCAACTGTTGCTTACGGCCATACCACCCTGAACACGCCCGATCTCGTCCGATCTCGGAAGCTAAGCAGGGTCGGGCCTGGTTAGTACTTGGATGGGAGACCGCCTGGGAATACCAGGTGCTGTAAGCTTTTTTTCATTTGGCAGACTGAATGAGCAATCGTCATGTTATTTATGAATGCAGCACTAACTAACAAAATGTCACTGCTGAAAAATGTCACTTCTAACCCTTTAGCAGCCCAGCCTAAGTAGAGTAAAGGAATAAACACACTCCACAGCAGGGCCACTGTCAGCTATATAAGGCCTACCGGCCACTGCAACTGTTGCTTACGGCCATACCACCCTGAACACGCCCGATCTCGTCCGATCTCGGAAGCTAAGCAGGGTCGGGCCTGGTTAGTACTTGGATGGGAGACCGCCTGGGAATACCAGGTGCTGTAAGCTTTTTTTCATTTGGCAGACTGAATGAGCAATCGTCATGTTTATTATGAATGCAGCACTAACTAACAAAATGTCACTGCTGAAAAATGTCACTTCTAACCCTTTAGCAGCCCAGCCTAAGTAGAGTAAAGGAATAAACACACTCCACAGCAGGGCCACTGTCAGCTATATAAGGCCTACCGGCCACTGCAACTGTTGCTTACGGCCATACCACCCTGAACACGCCCGATCTCGTCCGATCTCGGAAGCTAAGCAGGGTCGGGCCTGGTTAGTACTTGGATGGGAGACCGCCTGGGAATACCAGGTGCTGTAAGCTTTTTTTCATTTGGCAGACTGAATGAGCAATCGTCATGTTTATTATGAATGCAGCACTAACTAACAAAATGTCACTGCTGAAAAATGTCACTTCTAACCCTTTAGCAGCCCAGCCTAAGTAGAGTAAAGGAATAAACACACTCCACAGCAGGGCCACTGTCATCTATATAAAGCCTACCGGCCACTGCAGCTGTTGCTTACGGCCATACCACCCTGAACACGCCCGATCTCGTCCGATCTCGGAAGCTAAGCAGGGTCGGGCCTGGTTAGTACTTGGATGGGAGACCGCCTGGGAATACCAGGTGCTGTAAGCTTTTTTTCATTTGGCAGACTGAATGAGCAATCGTCATGTTTATTATGAATGCAGCACTAACTAACAAAATGTCACTGCTGAAAAATGTCACTTCTAACCCTTTAGCAGCCCAGCCTAAGTAGAGTAAAGGAATAAACACACTCCACAGCAGGGCCACTGTCAGCTATATAAGGCCTACCGGCCACTGCAACTGTTGCTTACGGCCATACCACCCTGAACACGCCCGATCTCGTCCGATCTCGGAAGCTAAGCAGGGTCGGGCCTGGTTAGTACTTGGATGGGAGACCGCCTGGGAATACCAGGTGCTGTAAGCTTTTTTTCATTTGGCAGACTGAATGAGCAATCGTCATGTTTATTATGAATGCAGCACTAACTAACAAAATGTCACTGCTGAAAAATGTCACTTCTAACCCTTTAGCAGCCCAGCCTAAGTAGAGTAAAGGAATAAACACACTCCACAGCAGGGCCACTGTCAGCTATATAAGGCCTACCGGCCACTGCAACTGTTGCTTACGGCCATACCACCCTGAACACGCCCGATCTCGTCCGATCTCGGAAGCTAAGCAGGGTCGGGCCTGGTTAGTACTTGGATGGGAGACCGCCTGGGAATACCAGGTGCTGTAAGCTTTTTTTCATTTGGCAGACTGAATGAGCAATCGTCATGTTTATTATGAATGCAGCACTAACTAACAAAATGTCACTGCTGAAAAATGTCACTTCTAACCCTTTAGCAGCCCAGCCTAAGTAGAGTAAAGGAATAAACACACTCCACAGCAGGGCCACTGTCAGCTATATAAGGCCTACCGGCCACTGCAACTGTTGCTTACGGCCATACCACCCTGAACACGCCCGATCTCGTCCGATCTCGGAAGCTAAGCAGGGTCGGGCCTGGTTAGTACTTGGATGGGAGACCGCCTGGGAATACCAGGTGCTGTAAGCTTTTTTTCATTTGGCAGACTGAATGAGCAATCGTCATGTTTATTATGAATGCAGCACTAACTAACAAAATGTCACTGCTGAAAAATGTCACTTCTAACCCTTTAGCAGCCCAGCCTAAGTAGAGTAAAGGAATAAACACACTCCACAGCAGGGCCACTGTCAGCTATATAAGGCCTACCGGCCACTGCAACTGTTGCTTACGGCCATACCACCCTGAACACGCCCGATCTCGTCCGATCTCGGAAGCTAAGCAGGGTCGGGCCTGGTTAGTACTTGGATGGGAGACCGCCTGGGAATACCAGGTGCTGTAAGCTTTTTTTCATTTGGCAGACTGAATGAGCAATCGTCATGTTTATTATGAATGCAGCACTAACTAACAAAATGTCACTGCTGAAAAATGTCACTTCTAACCCTTTAGCAGCCCAGCCTAAGTAGAGTAAAGGAATAAACACACTCCACAGCAGGGCCACTGTCATCTATATAAAGCCTACCGGCCACTGCAGCTGTTGCTTACGGCCATACCACCCTGAACACGCCCGATCTCGTCCGATCTCGGAAGCTAAGCAGGGTCGGGCCTGGTTAGTACTTGGATGGGAGACCGCCTGGGAATACCAGGTGCTGTAAGCTTTTTTTCATTTGGCAGACTGAATGAGCAATCGTCATGTTTATTATGAATGCAGCACTAACTAACAAAATGTCACTGCTGAAAAATGTCACTTCTAACCCTTTAGCAGCCCAGCCTAAGTAGAGTAAAGGAATAAACACACTCCACAGCAGGGCCACTCTCAGCTATATAAGGCCTACCGGCCACTGCAACTGTTGCTTACGGCCATACCACCCTGAACACGCCCGATCTCGTCTGATCTCGGAAGCTAAGCAGGGTCGGGCCTGGTTAGTACTTGGATGGGAGACCGCCTGGGAATACCAGGTGCTGTAAGCTTTTTTTCATTTGGCAGACTGAATGAGCAATCGTCATGTTTATTATGAATGCAGCACTAACTAACAAAATGTCACTGCTGAAAAATGTCACTTCTAACCCTTTAGCAGCCCAGCCTAAGTAGAGTAAAGGAATAAACACACTCCACAGCAGGGCCACTGTCAGCTATATAAGGCCTACCGGCCACTGCAACTGTTGCTTACGGCCATACCACCCTGAACACGCCCGATCTCGTCCGATCTCGGAAGCTAAGCAGGGTCGGGCCTGGTTAGTACTTGGATGGGAGACCGCCTGGGAATACCAGGTGCTGTAAGCTTTTTTTCATTTGGCAGACTGAATGAGCAATCGTCATGTTTATTATGAATGCAGCACTAACTAACGGTCTCCCAATGTCACTGCTGAAAAATGTCACTTCTAACCCTTTAGCAGCCCAGCCTAAGTAGAGTAAAGGAATAAACACACTCCACAGCAGGGCCACTGTCATCTATATAAGGCCTACCGGCCACTGCAACTGTTGCTTACGGCCATACCACCCTGAACACGCCCGATCTCGTCCGATCTCGGAAGCTAAGCAGGGTCGGGCCTGGTTAGTACTTGGATGGGAGACCGCCTGGGAATACCAGGTGCTGTAAGCTTTTTTTCATTTGGCAGACTGAATGAGCAATCGTCATGTTTATTATGAATGCAGCACTAACTAACAAAATGTCACTGCTGAAAAATGTCACTTCTAACCCTTTAGCAGCCCAGCCTAAGTAGAGTAAAGGAATAAACACACTCCACAGCAGGGCCACTGTCAGCTATATAAGGCCTACCGGCCACTTCAACTGTTGCTTACGGCCATACCACCCTGAACACGCCCGATCTCGTCCGATCTCGGAAGCTAAGCAGGGTCGGGCCTGGTTAGTACTTGGATGGGAGACCGCCTGGGAATACCAGGTGCTGTAAGCTTTTTTTCATTTGGCAGACTGAATGAGCAATCGTCATGTTTATTATGAATGCAGCACTAACTAACAAAATGTCACTGCTGAAAAATGTCACTTCTAACCCTTTAGCAGCCCAGCCTAAGTAGAGTAAAGGAATAAACACACTCCACAGCAGGGCCACTGTCAGCTATATAAGGCCTACCGGCCACTGCAACTGTTGCTTACGGCCATACCACCCTGAACACGCCCGATCTCGTCCGATCTCGGAAGCTAAGCAGGGTCGGGCCTGGTTAGTACTTGGATGGGAGACCGCCTGGGAATACCAGGTGCTGTAAGCTTTTTTTCATTTGGCAGACTGAATGAGCAATCGTCATGTTTATTATGAATGCAGCACTAACTAACAAAATGTCACTGCTGAAAAATGTCACTTCTAACCCTTTAGCAGCCCAGCCTAAGTAGAGTAAAGGAATAAACACACTCCACAGCAGGGCCACTGTCAGCTATATAAGGCCTACCGGCCACTGCAACTGTTGCTTACGGCCATACCACCCTGAACACGCCCGATCTCGTCCGATCTCGGAAGCTAAACAGGGTCGGGCCTGGTTAGTACTTGGATGGGAGACCGCCTGGGAATACCAGGTGCTGTAAGCTTTTTTTCATTTGGCAGACTGAATGAGCAATCGTCATGTTTATTATGAATGCAGCACTAACTAACAAAATGTCACTGCTGAAAAATGTCACTTCTAACCCTTTAGCAGCCCAGCCTAAGTAGAGTAAAGGAATAAACACACTCCACAGCAGGGCCACTGTCATCTATATAAAGCCTACCGGCCACTGCAGCTGTTGCTTACGGCCATACCACCCTGAACACGCCCGATCTCGTCCGATCTCGGAAGCTAAGCAGGGTCGGGCCTGGTTAGTACTTGGATGGGAGACCGCCTGGGAATACCAGGTGCTGTAAGCTTTTTTTCATTTGGCAGACTGAATGAGCAATCGTCATGTTTATTATGAATGCAGCACTAACTAACAAAATGTCACTGCTGAAAAATGTCACTTCTAACCCTTTAGCAGCCCAGCCTAAGTAGAGTAAAGGAATAAACACACTCCACAGCAGGGCCACTGTCAGCTATATAAGGCCTACCGGCCACTGCAACTGTTGCTTACGGCCATACCACCCTGAACACGCCCGATCTCGTCCGATCTCGGAAGCTAAGCAGGGTCGGGCCTGGTTAGTACTTGGATGGGAGACCGCCTGGGAATACCAGGTGCTGTAAGCTTTTTTTCATTTGGCAGACTGAATGAGCAATCGTCATGTTTATTATGAATGCAGCACTAACTAACAAAATGTCACTGCTGAAAAATGTCACTTCTAACCCTTTAGCAGCCCAGCCTAAGTAGAGTAAAGGAATAAACACACTCCACAGCAGGGCCACTGTCAGCTATATAAGGCCTACCGGCCACTGCAACTGTTGCTTACGGCCATACCACCCTGAACACGCCCGATCTCGTCCGATCTCGGAAGCTAAGCAGGGTCGGGCCTGGTTAGTACTTGGATGGGAGACCGCCTGGGAATACCAGGTGCTGTAAGCTTTTTTTCATTTGGCAGACTGAATGAGCAATCGTCATGTTTATTATGAATGCAGCACTAACTAACAAAATGTCACTGCTGAAAAATGTCACTTCTAACCCTTTAGCAGCCCAGCCTAAGTAGAGTAAAGGAATAAACACACTCCACAGCAGGGCCACTGTCAGCTATATAAGGCCTACCGGCCACTGCAACTGTTGCTTACGGCCATACCACCCTGAACACGCCCGATCTCGTCCGATCTCGGAAGCTAAGCAGGGTCGGGCCTGGTTAGTACTTGGATGGGAGACCGCCTGGGAATACCAGGTGCTGTAAGCTTTTTTTCATTTGGCAGACTGAATGAGCAATCGTCATGTTTATTATGAATGCAGCACTAACTAACAAAATGTCACTGCTGAAAAATGTCACTTCTAACCCTTTAGCAGCCCAGCCTAAGTAGAGTAAAGGAATAAACACACTCCACAGCAGGGCCACTGTCAGCTATATAAGGCCTACCGGCCACTGCAACTGTTGCTTACGGCCATACCACCCTGAACACGCCCGATCTCGTCCGATCTCGGAAGCTAAGCAGGGTCGGGCCTGGTTAGTACTTGGATGGGAGACCGCCTGGGAATACCAGGTGCTGTAAGCTTTTTTTCATTTGGCAGACTGAATGAGCAATCGTCATGTTTATTATGAATGCAGCACTAACTAACAAAATGTCACTGCTGAAAAATGTCACTTCTAACCCTTTAGCAGCCCAGCCTAAGTAGAGTAAAGGAATAAACACACTCCACAGCAGGGCCACTGTCAGCTATATAAGGCCTACCGGCCACTGCAACTGTTGCTTACGGCCATACCACCCTGAACACGCCCGATCTCGTCCGATCTCGGAAGCTAAGCAGGGTCGGGCCTGGTTAGTACTTGGATGGGAGACCGCCTGGGAATACCAGGTGCTGTAAGCTTTTTTTCATTTGGCAGACTGAATGAGCAATCGTCATGTTTATTATGAATGCAGCACTAACTAACAAAATGTCACTGCTGAAAAATGTCACTTCTAACCCTTTAGCAGCCCAGCCTAAGTAGAGTAAAGGAATAAACACACTCCACAGCAGGGCCACTGTCAGCTATATAAGGCCTACCGGCCACTGCAACTGTTGCTTACGGCCATACCACCCTGAACACGCCCGATCTCGTCCGATCTCGGAAGCTAAGCAGGGTCGGGCCTGGTTAGTACTTGGATGGGAGACCGCCTGGGAATACCAGGTGCTGTAAGCTTTTTTTCATTTGGCAGACTGAATGAGCAATCGTCATGTTTATTATGAATGCAGCACTAACTAACAAAATGTCACTGCTGAAAAATGTCACTTCTAACCCTTTAGCAGCCCAGCCTAAGTAGAGTAAAGGAATAAACACACTCCACAGCAGGGCCACTGTCAGCTATATAAGGCCTACCGGCCACTGCAACTGTTGCTTACGGCCATACCACCCTGAACACGCCCGATCTCGTCCGATCTCGGAAGCTAAGCAGGGTCGGGCCTGGTTAGTACTTGGATGGGAGACCGCCTGGGAATACCAGGTGCTGTAAGCTTTTTTTCATTTGGCAGACTGAATGAGCAATCGTCATGTTTATTATGAATGCAGCACTAACTAACAAAATGTCACTGCTGAAAAATGTCACTTCTAACCCTTTAGCAGCCCAGCCTAAGTAGAGTAAAGGAATAAACACACTCCACAGCAGGGCCACTGTCAGCTATATAAGGCCTACCGGCCACTGCAACTGTTGCTTACGGCCATACCACCCTGAACACGCCCGATCTCGTCCGATCTCGGAAGCTAAGCAGGGTCGGGCCTGGTTAGTACTTGGATGGGAGACCGCCTGGGAATACCAGGTGCTGTAAGCTTTTTTTCATTTGGCAGACTGAATGAGCAATCGTCATGTTTATTATGAATGCAGCACTAACTAACAAAATGTCACTGCTGAAAAATGTCACTTCTAACCCTTTAGCAGCCCAGCCTAAGTAGAGTAAAGGAATAAACACACTCCACAGCAGGGCCACTGTCATCTATATAAAGCCTACCGGCCACTGCAGCTGTTGCTTACGGCCATACCACCCTGAACACGCCCGATCTCGTCCGATCTCGGAAGCTAAGCAGGGTCGGGCCTGGTTAGTACTTGGATGGGAGACCGCCTGGGAATACCAGGTGCTGTAAGCTTTTTTTCATTTGGCAGACTGAATGAGCAATCGTCATGTTTATTATGAATGCAGCACTAACTAACAAAATGTCACTGCTGAAAAATGTCACTTCTAACCCTTTAGCAGCCCAGCCTAAGTAGAGTAAAGGAATAAACACACTCCACAGCAGGGCCACTGTCAGCTATATAAGGCCTACCGGCCACTGCAACTGTTGCTTACGGCCATACCACCCTGAACACGCCCGATCTCGTCCGATCTCGGAAGCTAAGCAGGGTCGGGCCTGGTTAGTACTTGGATGGGAGACCGCCTGGGAATACCAGGTGCTGTAAGCTTTTTTTCATTTGGCAGACTGAATGAGCAATCGTCATGTTTATTATGAATGCAGCACTAACTAACAAAATGTCACTGCTGAAAAATGTCACTTCTAACCCTTTAGCAGCCCAGCCTAAGTAGAGTAAAGGAATAAACACACTCCACAGCAGGGCCACTGTCAGCTATATAAGGCCTACCGGCCACTGCAACTGTTGCTTACGGCCATACCACCCTGAACACGCCCGATCTCGTCCGATCTCGGAAGCTAAGCAGGGTCGGGCCTGGTTAGTACTTGGATGGGAGACCGCCTGGGAATACCAGGTGCTGTAAGCTTTTTTTCATTTGGCAGACTGAATGAGCAATCGTCATGTTATTTATGAATGCAGCACTAACTAACAAAATGTCACTGCTGAAAAATGTCACTTCTAACCCTTTAGCAGCCCAGCCTAAGTAGAGTAAAGGAATAAACACACTCCACAGCAGGGCCACTGTCAGCTATATAAGGCCTACCGGCCACTGCAACTGTTGCTTACGGCCATACCACCCTGAACACGCCCGATCTCGTCCGATCTCGGAAGCTAAGCAGGGTCGGGCCTGGTTACTACTTGGATGGGAGACCGCCTGGGAATACCAGGTGCTGTAAGCTTTTTTTCATTTGGCAGACTGAATGAGCAATCGTCATGTTTATTATGAATGCAGCACTAACTAACAAAATGTCACTGCTGAAAAATGTCACTTCTAACCCTTTAGCAGCCCAGCCTAAGTAGAGTAAAGGAATAAACACACTCCACAGCAGGGCCACTGTCAGCTATATAAGGCCTACCGGCCACTGCAACTGTTGCTTACGGCCATACCACCCTGAACACGCCCGATCTCGTCCGATCTCGGAAGCTAAGCAGGGTCGGGCCTGGTTAGTACTTGGATGGGAGACCGCCTGGGAATACCAGGTGCTGTAAGCTTTTTTTCATTTGGCAGACTGAATGAGCAATCGTCATGTTTATTATGAATGCAGCACTAACTAACAAAATGTCACTGCTGAAAAATGT
Organism: Gymnoscopelus braueri; assembly: GCF_963280865.1. NCBI lineage: Eukaryota > Metazoa > Chordata > Actinopteri > Myctophiformes > Myctophidae > Gymnoscopelus > Gymnoscopelus braueri. The sequence continues at coordinate 42,012,149 of NC_137607.1, read as the reverse complement.
CACTTCTAACCCTTTAGCAGCCCAGCCTAAGTAGAGTAAAGGAATAAACACACTCCACAGCAGGGCCACTGTCATCTATATAAAGCCTACCGGCCACTGCAGCTGTTGCTTACGGCCATACCACCCTGAACACGCCCGATCTCGTCCGATCTCGGAAGCTAAGCAGGGTCGGGCCTGGTTAGTACTTGGATGGGAGACCGCCTGGGAATACCAGGTGCTGTAAGCTTTTTTTCATTTGGCAGACTGAATGAGCAATCGTCATGTTTATTATGAATGCAGCACTAACTAACAAAATGTCACTGCTGAAAAATGTCACTTCTAACCCTTTAGCAGCCCAGCCTAAGTAGAGTAAAGGAATAAACACACTCCACAGCAGGGCCACTGTCAGCTATATAAGGCCTACCGGCCACTGCAACTGTTGCTTACGGCCATACCACCCTGAACACGCCCGATCTCGTCCGATCTCGGAAGCTAAGCAGGGTCGGGCCTGGTTAGTACTTGGATGGGAGACCGCCTGGGAATACCAGGTGCTGTAAGCTTTTTTTCATTTGGCAGACTGAATGAGCAATCGTCATGTTTATTATGAATGCAGCACTAACTAACAAAATGTCACTGCTGAAAAATGTCACTTCTAACCCTTTAGCAGCCCAGCCTAAGTAGAGTAAAGGAATAAACACACTCCACAGCAGGGCCACTGTCAGCTATATAAGGCCTACCGGCCACTGCAACTGTTGCTTACGGCCATACCACCCTGAACACGCCCGATCTCGTCCGATCTCGGAAGCTAAGCAGGGTCGGGCCTGGTTAGTACTTGGATGGGAGACCGCCTGGGAATACCAGGTGCTGTAAGCTTTTTTTCATTTGGCAGACTGAATGAGCAATCGTCATGTTTATTATGAATGCAGCACTAACTAACAAAATGTCACTGCTGAAAAATGTCACTTCTAACCCTTTAGCAGCCCAGCCTAAGTAGAGTAAAGGAATAAACACACTCCACAGCAGGGCCACTGTCAGCTATATAAGGCCTACCGGCCACTGCAACTGTTGCTTACGGCCATACCACCCTGAACACGCCCGATCTCGTCCGATCTCGGAAGCTAAGCAGGGTCGGGCCTGGTTAGTACTTGGATGGGAGACCGCCTGGGAATACCAGGTGCTGTAAGCTTTTTTTCATTTGGCAGACTGAATGAGCAATCGTCATGTTTATTATGAATGCAGCACTAACTAACAAAATGTCACTGCTGAAAAATGTCACTTCTAACCCTTTAGCAGCCCAGCCTAAGTAGAGTAAAGGAATAAACACACTCCACAGCAGGGCCACTGTCAGCTATATAAGGCCTACCGGCCACTGCAACTGTTGCTTACGGCCATACCACCCTGAACACGCCCGATCTCGTCCGATCTCGGAAGCTAAGCAGGGTCGGGCCTGGTTAGTACTTGGATGGGAGACCGCCTGGGAATACCAGGTGCTGTAAGCTTTTTTTCATTTGGCAGACTGAATGAGCAATCGTCATGTTTATTATGAATGCAGCACTAACTAACAAAATGTCACTGCTGAAAAATGTCACTTCTAACCCTTTAGCAGCCCAGCCTAAGTAGAGTAAAGGAATAAACACACTCCACAGCAGGGCCACTGTCATCTATATAAAGCCTACCGGCCACTGCAGCTGTTGCTTACGGCCATACCACCCTGAACACGCCCGATCTCGTCCGATCTCGGAAGCTAAGCAGGGTCGGGCCTGGTTAGTACTTGGATGGGAGACCGCCTGGGAATACCAGGTGCTGTAAGCTTTTTTTCATTTGGCAGACTGAATGAGCAATCGTCATGTTTATTATGAATGCAGCACTAACTAACAAAATGTCACTGCTGAAAAATGTCACTTCTAACCCTTTAGCAGCCCAGCCTAAGTAGAGTAAAGGAATAAACACACTCCACAGCAGGGCCACTCTCAGCTATATAAGGCCTACCGGCCACTGCAACTGTTGCTTACGGCCATACCACCCTGAACACGCCCGATCTCGTCCGATCTCGGAAGCTAAGCAGGGTCGGGCCTGGTTAGTACTTGGATGGGAGACCGCCTGGGAATACCAGGTGCTGTAAGCTTTTTTTCATTTGGCAGACTGAATGAGCAATCGTCATGTTTATTATGAATGCAGCACTAACTAACAAAATGTCACTGCTGAAAAATGTCACTTCTAACCCTTTAGCAGCCCAGCCTAAGTAGAGTAAAGGAATAAACACACTCCACAGCAGGGCCACTGTCAGCTATATAAGGCCTACCGGCCACTGCAACTGTTGCTTACGGCCATACCACCCTGAACACGCCCGATCTCGTCCGATCTCGGAAGCTAAGCAGGGTCGGGCCTGGTTAGTACTTGGATGGGAGACCGCCTGGGAATACCAGGTGCTGTAAGCTTTTTTTCATTTGGCAGACTGAATGAGCAATCGTCATGTTTATTATGAATGCAGCACTAACTAACAAAATGTCACTGCTGAAAAATGTCACTTCTAACCCTTTAGCAGCCCAGCCTAAGTAGAGTAAAGGAATAAACACACTCCACAGCAGGGCCACTGTCAGCTATATAAGGCCTACCGGCCACTGCAACTGTTGCTTACGGCCATACCACCCTGAACACGCCCGATCTCGTCCGATCTCGGAAGCTAAGCAGGGTCGGGCCTGGTTAGTACTTGGATGGGAGACCGCCTGGGAATACCAGGTGCTGTAAGCTTTTTTTCATTTGGCAGACTGAATGAGCAATCGTCATGTTTATTATGAATGCAGCACTAACTAACAAAATGTCACTGCTGAAAAATGTCACTTCTAACCCTTTAGCAGCCCAGCCTAAGTAGAGTAAAGGAATAAACACACTCCACAGCAGGGCCACTGTCAGCTATATAAGGCCTACCGGCCACTGCAACTGTTGCTTACGGCCATACCACCCTGAACACGCCCGATCTAGTCCGATCTCGGAAGCTAAGCAGGGTCGGGCCTGGTTAGTACTTGGATGGGAGACCGCCTGGGAATACCAGGTGCTGTAAGCTTTTTTTCATTTGGCAGACTGAATGAGCAATCGTCATGTTTATTATGAATGCAGCACTAACTAACAAAATGTCACTGCTGAAAAATGTCACTTCTAACCCTTTAGCAGCCCAGCCTAAGTAGAGTAAAGGAATAAACACACTCCACAGCAGGGCCACTGTCAGCTATATAAGGCCTACCGGCCACTGCAACTGTTGCTTACGGCCATACCACCCTGAACACGCCCGATCTCGTCCGATCTCGGAAGCTAAGCAGGGTCGGGCCTGGTTAGTACTTGGATGGGAGACCGCCTGGGAATACCAGGTGCTGTAAGCTTTTTTTCATTTGGCAGACTGAATGAGCAATCGTCATGTTTATTATGAATGCAGCACTAACTAACAAAATGTCACTGCTGAAAAATGTCACTTCTAACCCTTTAGCAGCCCAGCCTAAGTAGAGTAAAGGAATAAACACACTCCACAGCAGGGCCACTGTCATCTATATAAAGCCTACCGGCCACTGCAGCTGTTGCTTACGGCCATACCACCCTGAACACGCCCGATCTCGTCCGATCTCGGAAGCTAAGCAGGGTCGGGCCTGGTTAGTACTTGGATGGGAGACCGCCTGGGAATACCAGGTGCTGTAAGCTTTTTTTCATTTGGCAGACTGAATGAGCAATCGTCATGTTTATTATGAATGCAGCACTAACTAACAAAATGTCACTGCTGAAAAATGTCACTTCTAACCCTTTAGCAGCCCAGCCTAAGTAGAGTAAAGGAATAAACACACTCCACAGCAGGGCCACTGTCAGCTATATAAGGCCTACCGGCCACTGCAACTGTTGCTTACGGCCATACCACCCTGAACACGCCCGATCTCGTCCGATCTCGGAAGCTAAGCAGGGTCGGGCCTGGTTAGTACTTGGATGGGAGACCGCCTGGGAATACCAGGTGCTGTAAGCTTTTTTTCATTTGGCAGACTGAATGAGCAATCGTCATGTTTATTATGAATGCAGCACTAACTAACAAAATGTCACTGCTGAAAAATGTCACTTCTAACCCTTTAGCAGCCCAGCCTAAGTAGAGTAAAGGAATAAACACACTCCACAGCAGGGCCACTGTCAGCTATATAAGGCCTACCGGCCACTGCAACTGTTGCTTACGGCCATACCACCCTGAACACGCCCGATCTCGTCCGATCTCGGAAGCTAAGCAGGGTCGGGCCTGGTTAGTACTTGGATGGGAGACCGCCTGGGAATACCAGGTGCTGTAAGCTTTTTTTCATTTGGCAGACTGAATGAGCAATCGTCATGTTTATTATGAATGCAGCACTAACTAACAAAATGTCACTGCTGAAAAATGTCACTTCTAACCCTTTAGCAGCCCAGCCTAAGTAGAGTAAAGGAATAAACACACTCCACAGCAGGGCCACTGTCAGCTATATAAGGCCTACCGGCCACTGCAACTGTTGCTTACGGCCATACCACCCTGAACACGCCCGATCTCGTCCGATCTCGGAAGCTAAGCAGGGTCGGGCCTGGTTAGTACTTGGATGGGAGACCGCCTGGGAATACCAGGTGCTGTAAGCTTTTTTTCATTTGGCAGACTGAATGAGCAATCGTCATGTTTATTATGAATGCAGCACTAACTAACAAAATGTCACTGCTGAAAAATGTCACTTCTAACCCTTTAGCAGCCCAGCCTAAGTAGAGTAAAGGAATAAACACACTCCACAGCAGGGCCACTGTCAGCTATATAAGGCCTACCGGCCACTGCAACTGTTGCTTACGGCCATACCACCCTGAACACGCCTGATCTCGTCCGATCTCGGAAGCTAAGCAGGGTCGGGCCTGGTTAGTACTTGGATGGGAGACCGCCTGGGAATACCAGGTGCTGTAAGCTTTTTTTCATTTGGCAGACTGAATGAGCAATCGTCATGTTTATTATGAATGCAGCACTAACTAACAAAATGTCACTGCTGAAAAATGTCACTTCTAACCCTTTAGCAGCCCAGCCTAAGTAGAGTAAAGGAATAAACACACTCCACAGCAGGGCCACTGTCAGCTATATAAGGCCTACCGGCCACTGCAACTGTTGCTTACGGCCATACCACCCTGAACACGCCCGATCTCGTCCGATCTCGGAAGCTAAGCAGGGTCGGGCCTGGTTAGTACTTGGATGGGAGACCGCCTGGGAATACCAGGTGCTGTAAGCTTTTTTTCATTTGGCAGACTGAATGAGCAATCGTCATGTTTATTATGAATGCAGCACTAACTAACAAAATGTCACTGCTGAAAAATGTCACTTCTAACCCTTTAGCAGCCCAGCCTAAGTAGAGTAAAGGAATAAACACACTCCACAGCAGGGCCACTGTCATCTATATAAGGCCTACCGGCCACTGCAACTGTTGCTTACGGCCATACCACCCTGAACACGCCCGATCTCGTCCGATCTCGGAAGCTAAGCAGGGTCGGGCCTGGTTAGTACTTGGATGGGAGACCGCCTGGGAATACCAGGTGCTGTAAGCTTTTTTTCATTTGGCAGACTGAATGAGCAATCGTCATGTTTATTATGAATGCAGCACTAACTAACAAAATGTCACTGCTGAAAAATGTCACTTCTAACCCTTTAGCAGCCCAGCCTAAGTAGAGTAAAGGAATAAACACACTCCACAGCAGGGCCACTGTCATCTATATAAGGCCTACCGGCCACTGCAACTGTTGCTTACGGCCATACCACCCTGAACACGCCCGATCTCGTCCGATCTCGGAAGCTAAGCAGGGTCGGGCCTGGTTAGTACTTGGATGGGAGACCGCCTGGGAATACCAGGTGCTGTAAGCTTTTTTTCATTTGGCAGACTGAATGAGCAATCGTCATGTTTATTATGAATGCAGCACTAACTAACAAAATGTCACTGCTGAAAAATGTCACTTCTAACCCTTTAGCAGCCCAGCCTAAGTAGAGTAAAGGAATAAACACACTCCACAGCAGGGCCACTGTCAGCTATATAAGGCCTACCGGCCACTGCAACTGTTGCTTACGGCCATACCACCCTGAACACGCCCGATCTCGTCCGATCTCGGAAGCTAAGCAGGGTCGGGCCTGGTTAGTACTTGGATGGGAGACCGCCTGGGAATACCAGGTGCTGTAAGCTTTTTTTCATTTGGCAGACTGAATGAGCAATCGTCATGTTTATTATGAATGCAGCACTAACTAACAAAATGTCACTGCTGAAAAATGTCACTTCTAACCCTTTAGCAGCCCAGCCTAAGTAGAGTAAAGGAATAAACACACTCCACAGCAGGGCCACTGTCATCTATATAAGGCCTACCGGCCACTGCAACTGTTGCTTACGGCCATACCACCCTGAACACGCCCGATCTCGTCCGATCTCGGAAGCTAAGCAGGGTCGGGCCTGGTTAGTACTTGGATGGGAGACCGCCTGGGAATACCAGGTGCTGTAAGCTTTTTTTCATTTGGCAGACTGAATGAGCAATCGTCATGTTTATTATGAATGCAGCACTAACTAACAAAATGTCACTGCTGAAAAATGTCACTTCTAACCCTTTAGCAGCCCAGCCTAAGTAGAGTAAAGGAATAAACACACTCCACAGCAGGGCCACTGTCATCTATATAAGGCCTACCGGCCACTGCAACTGTTGCTTACGGCCATACCACCCTGAACACGCCCGATCTCGTCCGATCTCGGAAGCTAAGCAGGGTCGGGCCTGGTTAGTACTTGGATGGGAGACCGCCTGGGAATACCAGGTGCTGTAAGCTTTTTTTCATTTGGCAGACTGAATGAGCAATCGTCATGTTTATTATGAATGCAGCACTAACTAACAAAATGTCACTGCTGAAAAATGTCACTTCTAACCCTTTAGCAGCCCAGCCTAAGTAGAGTAAAGGAATAAACACACTCCACAGCAGGGCCACTGTCATCTATATAAGGCCTACCGGCCACTGCAACTGTTGCTTACGGCCATACCACCCTGAACACGCCCGATCTCGTCCGATCTCGGAAGCTAAGCAGGGTCGGGCCTGGTTAGTACTTGGATGGGAGACCGCCTGGGAATACCAGGTGCTGTAAGCTTTTTTTCATTTGGCAGACTGAATGAGCAATCGTCATGTTTATTATGAATGCAGCACTAACTAACAAAATGTCACTGCTGAAAAATGTCACTTCTAACCCTTTAGCAGCCCAGCCTAAGTAGAGTAAAGGAATAAACACACTCCACAGCAGGGCCACTGTCATCTATATAAGGCCTACCGGCCACTGCAACTGTTGCTTACGGCCATACCACCCTGAACACGCCCGATCTCGTCCGATCTCGGAAGCTAAGCAGGGTCGGGCCTGGTTAGTACTTGGATGGGAGACCGCCTGGGAATACCAGGTGCTGTAAGCTTTTTTTCATTTGGCAGACTGAATGAGCAATCGTCATGTTTATTATGAATGCAGCACTAACTAACAAAATGTCACTGCTGAAAAATGTCACTTCTAACCCTTTAGCAGCCCAGCCTAAGTAGAGTAAAGGAATAAACACACTCCACAGCAGGGCCACTGTCATCTATATAAGGCCTACCGGCCACTGCAGCTGTTGCTTACGGCCATACCACCCTGAACACGCCCGATCTCGTCCGATCTCGGAAGCTAAGCAGGGTAGGGCCTGGTTAGTACTTGGATGGGAGACCGCCTGGGAATACCAGGTGCTGTAAGCTTTTTTTCATTTGGCAGACTGAATGAGCAATCGTCATGTTTATTATGAATGCAGCACTAACTAACAAAATGTCACTGCTGAAAAATGTCACTTCTAACCCTTTAGCAGCCCAGCCTAAGTAGAGTAAAGGAATAAACACACTCCACAGCAGGGCCACTGTCAGCTATATAAGGCCTACCGGCCACTGCAGCTGTTGCTTACGGCCATACCACCCTGAACACGCCCGATCTCGTCCGATCTCGGAAGCTAAGCAGGGTCGGGCCTGGTTAGTACTTGGATGGGAGACCGCCTGGGAATACCAGGTGCTGTAAGCTTTTTTTCATTTGGCAGACTGAATGAGCAATCGTCATGTTTATTATGAATGCAGCACTAACTAACAAAATGTCACTGCTGAAAAACGTCACTTCTAACCCTTTAGCAGCCCAGCCTAAGTAGAGTAAAGGAATAAACACACTCCACAGCAGGGCCACTGTCATCTATATAAGGCCTACCGGCCACTGCAGCTGTTGCTTACGGCCATACCACCCTGAACACGCCCGATCTCGTCCGATCTCGGAAGCTAAGCAGGGTAGGGCCTGGTTAGTACTTGGATGGGAGACCGCCTGGGAATACCAGGTGCTGTAAGCTTTTTTTCATTTGGCAGACTGAATGAGCAATCGTCATGTTTATTATGAATGCAGCACTAACTAACAAAATGTCACTGCTGAAAAATGTCACTTCTAACCCTTTAGCAGCCCAGCCTAAGTAGAGTAAAGGAATAAACACACTCCACAGCAGGGCCACTGTCGGCTATATAAGGCCTACCGGCCACTGCAGCTGTTGCTTACGGCCATACCACCCTGAACACGCCCGATCTCGTCCGATCTCGGAAGCTAAGCAGGGTCGGGCCTGGTTAGTACTTGGATGGGAGACCGCCTGGGAATACCAGGTGCTGTAAGCTTTTTTTCATTTGGCAGACTGAATGAGCAATCGTCATGTTTATTATGAATGCAGCACTAACTAACAAAATGTCACTGCTGAAAAATGTCACTTCTAACCCTTTAGCAGCCCAGCCTAAGTAGAGTAAAGGAATAAACACACTCCACAGCAGGGCCACTGTTGCAGTGGCCGGTAGGCCTTATATAGATGACAGTGGCCCTGCTGTGGAGTGTGTTTATTCCTTTACTCTACTTAGGCTGGGCTGCTAAAGGGTTAGAAGTGACATTTTTCAGCAGTGACATTTTGTTAGTTAGTGCTGCATTCATAATAAACATGACGATTGCTCATTCAGTCTGCCAAATGAAAAAAAGCTTACAGCACCTGGTATTCCCAGGCGGTCTCCCATCCAAGTACTAACCAGGCCCGACCCTGCTTAGCTTCCGAGATCGGACGAGATCGGGCGTGTTCAGGGTGGTATGGCCGTAAGCAACAGTTGCAGTGGCCGGTAGGCCTTATATAGATGACAGTGGCCCTGCTGTGGAGTGTGTTTATTCCTTTACTCTACTTAGGCTGGGCTGCTAAAGGGTTAGAAGTGACATTTTTCAGCAGTGACATTTTGTTAGGCCACTGTCAGCTATATAAGACTGAATGAGCAATCGTCATGTTTATTATGAATGCAGCACTAACTAACAAAATGTCACTGCTGAAAAATGTCACTTCTAACCCTTTAGCAGCCCAGCCTAAGTAGAGTAAAGGAATAAACACACTCCACAGCAGGGCCACTGTCATCTATATAAGGCCTACCGGCCACTGCAGCTGTTGCTTACGGCCATACCACCCTGAACACGCCCGATCTCGTCCGATCTCGGAAGCTAAGCAGGGTCGGGCCTGGTTAGTACTTGGATGGGAGACCGCCTGGGAATACCAGGTGCTGTAAGCTTTTTTTCATTTGGCAGACTGAATGAGCAATCGTCATGTTTATTATGAATGCAGCACTAACTAACAAAATGTCACTGCTGAAAAATGTCACTTCTAACCCTTTAGCAGCCCAGCCTAAGTAGAGTAAAGGAATAAACACACTCCACAGCAGGGCCACTGTCAGCTATATAAGGCCTACCGGCCACTGCAACTGTTGCTTACGGCCATACCACCCTGAACACGCCCGATCTCGTCCGATCTCGGAAGCTAAGCAGGGTCGGGCCTGGTTAGTACTTGGATGGGAGACCGCCTGGGAATACCAGGTGCTGTAAGCTTTTTTTCATTTGGCAGACTGAATGAGCAATCGTCATGTTTATTATGAATGCAGCACTAACTAACAAAATGTCACTGCTGAAAAATGTCACTTCTAACCCTTTAGCAGCCCAGCCTAAGTAGAGTAAAGGAATAAACACACTCCACAGCAGGGCCACTGTCAGCTATATAAGGCCTACCGGCCACTGCAACTGTTGCTTACGGCCATACCACCCTGAACACGCCCGATCTCGTCCGATCTCGGAAGCTAAGCAGGGTCGGGCCTGGTTAGTACTTGGATGGGAGACCGCCTGGGAATACCAGGTGCTGTAAGCTTTTTTTCATTTGGCAGACTGAATGAGCAATCGTCATGTTTATTATGAATGCAGCACTAACTAACAAAATGTCACTGCTGAAAAATGTCACTTCTAACCCTTTAGCAGCCCAGCCTAAGTAGAGTAAAGGAATAAACACACTCCACAGCAGGGCCACTGTCATCTATATAAGGCCTACCGGCCACTGCAACTGTTGCTTACGGCCATACCACCCTGAACACGCCCGATCTCGTCCGATCTCGGAAGCTAAGCAGGGTCGGGCCTGGTTAGTACTTGGATGGGAGACCGCCTGGGAATACCAGGTGCTGTAAGCTTTTTTTCATTTGGCAGACTGAATGAGCAATCGTCATGTTTATTATGAATGCAGCACTAACTAACAAAATGTCACTGCTGAAAAATGTCACTTCTAACCCTTTAGCAGCCCAGCCTAAGTAGAGTAAAGGAATAAACACACTCCACAGCAGGGCCACTGTCATCTATATAAGGCATACCGGCCACTGCAACTGTTGCTTACGGCCATACCACCCTGAACACGCCCGATCTTGTCCGATCTCGGAAGCTAAGCAGGGTCGGGCCTGGTTAGTACTTGGATGGGAGACCGCCTGGGAATACCAGGTGCTGTAAGCTTTTTTTCATTTGGCAGACTGAATGAGCAATCGTCATGTTTATTATGAATGCAGCACTAACTAACAAAATGTCACTGCTGAAAAATGTCACTTCTAACCCTTTAGCAGCCCAGCCTAAGTAGAGTAAAGGAATAAACACACTCCACAGCAGGGCCACTGTCATCTATATAAGGCCTACCGGCCACTGCAACTGTTGCTTACGGCCATACCACCCTGAACACGCCCGATCTCGTCCGATCTCGGAAGCTAAGCAGGGTCGGGCCTGGTTAGTACTTGGATGGGAGACCGCCTGGGAATACCAGGTGCTGTAAGCTTTTTTTCATTTGGCAGACTGAATGAGCAATCGTCATGTTTATTATGAATGCAGCACTAACTAACAAAATGTCACTGCTGAAAAATGTCACTTCTAACCCTTTAGCAGCCCAGCCTAAGTAGAGTAAAGGAATAAACACACTCCACAGCAGGGCCACTGTCAGCTATATAAGGCCTACCGGCCACTGCAACTGTTGCTTACGGCCATACCACCCTGAACACGCCCGATCTCGTCCGATCTCGGAAGCTAAGCAGGGTCGGGCCTGGTTAGTACTTGGATGGGAGACCGCCTGGGAATACCAGGTGCTGTAAGCTTTTTTTCATTTGGCAGACTGAATGAGCAATCGTCATGTTTATTATGAATGCAGCACTAACTAACAAAATGTCACTGCTGAAAAATGTCACTTCTAACCCTTTAGCAGCCCAGCCTAAGTAGAGTAAAGGAATAAACACACTCCACAGCAGGGCCACTGTCAGCTATATAAGGCCTACCGGCCACTGCAACTGTTGCTTACGGCCATACCACCCTGAACACGCCCGATCTCGTCCGATCTCGGAAGCTAAGCAGGGTCGGGCCTGGTTAGTACTTGGATGGGAGACCGCCTGGGAATACCAGGTGCTGTAAGCTTTTTTTCATTTGGCAGACTGAATGAGCAATCGTCATGTTTATTATGAATGCAGCACTAACTAACAAAATGTCACTGCTGAAAAATGTCACTTCTAACCCTTTAGCAGCCCAGCCTAAGTAGAGTAAAGGAATAAACACACTCCACAGCAGGGCCACTGTCAGCTATATAAGGCCTACCGGCCACTGCAACTGTTGCTTACGGCCATACCACCCTGAACACGCCCGATCTCGTCCGATCTCGGAAGCTAAGCAGGGTCGGGCCTGGTTAGTACTTGGATGGGAGACCGCCTGGGAATACCAGGTGCTGTAAGCTTTTTTTCATTTGGCAGACTGAATGAGCAATCGTCATGTTTATTATGAATGCAGCACTAACTAACAAAATGTCACTGCTGAAAAATGTCACTTCTAACCCTTTAGCAGCCCAGCCTAAGTAGAGTAAAGGAATAAACACACTCCACAGCAGGGCCACTGTCAGCTATATAAGGCCTACCGGCCACTGCAACTGTTGCTTACGGCCATACCACCCTGAACACGCCCGATCTCGTCCGATCTCGGAAGCTAAGCAGGGTCGGGCCTGGTTAGTACTTGGATGGGAGACCGCCTGGGAATACCAGGTGCTGTAAGCTTTTTTTCATTTGGCAGACTGAATGAGCAATCGTCATGTTTATTATGAATGCAGCACTAACTAACAAAATGTCACTGCTGAAAAATGTCACTTCTAACCCTTTAGCAGCCCAGCCTAAGTAGAGTAAAGGAATAAACACACTCCACAGCAGGGCCACTGTCAGCTATATAAGGCCTACCGGCCACTGCAGCTGTTGCTTACGGCCATACCACCCTGAACACGCCCGATCTCGTCCGATCTCGGAAGCTAAGCAGGGTCGGGCCTGGTTAGTACTTGGATGGGAGACCGCCTGGGAATACCAGGTGCTGTAAGCTTTTTTTCATTTGGCAGACTGAATGAGCAATCGTCATGTTTATTATGAATGCAGCACTAACTAACAAAATGTCACTGCTGAAAAATGTCACTTCTAACCCTTTAGCAGCCCAGCCTAAGTAGAGTAAAGGAATTAACACACTCCACAGCAGGGCCACTGTCATCTATATAAGGCCTACCGGCCACTGCAGCTGTTGCTTACGGCCATACCACCCTGAACACCCCCGATCTCGTCCGATCTCGGAAGCTAAGCAGGGTCGGGCCTGGTTAGTACTTGGATGGGAGACCGCCTGGGAATACCAGGTGCTGTAAGCTTTTTTTCATTTGGCAGACTGAATGAGCAATCGTCATGTTTATTATGAATGCAGCACTAACTAACAAAATGTCACTGCTGAAAAATGTCACTTCTAACCCTTTAGCAGCCCAGCCTAAGTAGAGTAAAGGAATAAACACACTCCACAGCAGGGCCACTGTCAGCTATATAAGGCCTACCGGCCACTGCAACTGTTGCTTACGGCCATACCACCCTGAACACGCCCGATCTCGGAAGCTAAGCAGGGTCGGGCCTGGTTAGTACTTGGATGGGAGACCGCCTGGGAATACCAGGTGCTGTAAGCTTTTTTTCATTTGGCAGACTGAATGAGCAATCGTCATGTTTATTATGAATGCAGCACTAACTAACAAAATGTCACTGCTGAAAAATGTCACTTCTAACCCTTTAGCAGCCCAGCCTAAGTAGAGTAAAGGAATAAACACACTCCACAGCAGGGCCACTGTCAGCTATATAAGGCCTACCGGCCACTGCAACTGTTGCTTACGGCCATACCACCCTGAACACGCCCGATCTCGTCCGATCTCGGAAGCTAAGCAGGGTCGGGCCTGGTTAGTACTTGGATGGGAGACCGCCTGGGAATACCAGGTGCTGTAAGCTTTTTTTCATTTGGCAGACTGAATGAGCAATCGTCATGTTTATTATGAATGCAGCACTAACTAACAAAATGTCACTGCTGAAAAATGTCACTTCTAACCCTTTAGCAGCCCAGCCTAAGTAGAGTAAAGGAATAAACACACTCCACAGCAGGGCCACTGTCAGCTATATAAGGCCTACCGGCCACTGCAACTGTTGCTTACGGCCATACCACCCTGAACACGCCCGATCTCGTCCGATCTCGGAAGCTAAGCAGGGTCGGGCCTGGTTAGTACTTGGATGGGAGACCGCCTGGGAATACCAGGTGCTGTAAGCTTTTTTTCATTTGGCAGACTGAATGAGCAATCGTCATGTTTATTATGAATGCAGCACTAACTAACAAAATGTCACTGCTGAAAAATGTCACTTCTAACCCTTTAGCAGCCCAGCCTAAGTAGAGTAAAGGAATAAACACACTCCACAGCAGGGCCACTGTCAGCTATATAAGGCCTACCGGCCACTGCAACTGTTGCTTACGGCCATACCACCCTGAACACGCCTGATCTCGTCCGATCTCGGAAGCTAAGCAGGGTCGGGCCTGGTTAGTACTTGGATGGGAGACCGCCTGGGAATACCAGGTGCTGTAAGCTTTTTTTCATTTGGCAGACTGAATGAGCAATCGTCATGTTTATTATGAATGCAGCACTAACTAACAAAATGTCACTGCTGAAAAATGTCACTTCTAACCCTTTAGCAGCCCAGCCTAAGTAGAGTAAAGGAATAAACACACTCCACAGCAGGGCCACTGTCAGCTATATAAGGCCTACCGGCCACTGCAACTGTTGCTTACGGCCATACCACCCTGAACACGCCCGATCTCGTCCGATCTCGGAAGCTAAGCAGGGTCGGGCCTGGTTAGTACTTGGATGGGAGACCGCCTGGGAATACCAGGTGCTGTAAGCTTTTTTTCATTTGGCAACCTGAATGAGCAATCGTCATGTTTATTATTAATGCAGCACTAACTAACAAAATGTCACTGCTGAAAAATGTCACTTCTAACCCTTTAGCAGCCCAGCCTAAGTAGAGTAAAGGAATAAACACACTCCACAGCAGGGCCACTGTCAGCTATATAAGGCCTACCGGCCACTGCAACTGTTGCTTACGGCCATACCACCCTGAACACGCCCGATCTCGGAAGCTAAGCAGGGTCGGGCCTGGTTAGTACTTGGATGGGAGACCGCCTGGGAATACCAGGTGCTGTAAGCTTTTTTTCATTTGGCAGACTGAATGAGCAATCGTCATGTTTATTATGAATGCAGCACTAACTAACAAAATGTCACTGCTGAAAAATGTCACTTCTAACCCTTTAGCAGCCCAGCCTAAGTAGAGTAAAGGAATAAACACACTCCACAGCAGGGCCACTGTCATCTATATATGGCCTACCGGCCACTGCAACTGTTGCTTACGGCCATACCACCCTGAACACGCCCGATCTCGTCCGATCTCGGAAGCTAAGCAGGGTCGGGCCTGGTTAGTACTTGGATGGGAGACCGCCTGGGAATACCAGGTGCTGTAAGCTTTTTTTCATTTGGCAGACTGAATGAGCAATCGTCATGTTTATTATGAATGCAGCACTAACTAACAAAATGTCACTGCTGAAAAATGTCACTTCTAACCCTTTAGCAGCCCAGCCTAAGTAGAGTAAAGGAATAAACACACTCCACAGCAGGGCCACTGTCATCTATATAAGGCCTACCGGCCACTGCAACTGTTGCTTACGGCCATACCACCCTGAACACGCCCGATCTCGTCCGATCTCGGAAGCTAAGCAGGGTCGGGCCTGGTTAGTACTTGGATGGGAGACCGCCTGGGAATACCAGGTGCTGTAAGCTTTTTTTCATTTGGCAGACTGAATGAGCAATCGTCATGTTTATTATGAATGCAGCACTAACTAACAAAATGTCACTGCTGAAAAATGTCACTTCTAACCCTTTAGCAGCCCAGCCTAAGTAGAGTAAAGGAATAAACACACTCCACAGCAGGGCCACTGTCATCTATATAAGGCCTACCGGCCACTGCAACTGTTGCTTACGGCCATACCACCCTGAACACGCCCGATCTCGTCCGATCTCGGAAGCTAAGCAGGGTCGGGCCTGGTTAGTACTTGGATGGGAGACCGCCTGGGAATACCAGGTGCTGTAAGCTTTTTTTCATTTGGCAGACTGAATGAGCAATCGTCATGTTTATTGTCTCCGCCAGGCCGAAAGGCATGGCGAGAGAGTATGTTTTGCCCCCTGTCCGTCCGTCCGTGTGTGTGTGTGTGTGTGTGTGTCCGTCCGTCCGTCCGTCCGTCATTCTGTCTGTGGACAGCTAATCTCCGGCACCGTAAAGTAATGGATATACTATAATACGGGGGCCTATTTCACGAAAGCAGAAATAGGGGTCAAGTCTGGATTTAACACCTATCCTGGCTTAATTTAGCCAGGATTAGCGATGAATCGGTTTCATGAAAGCTGAATTATCTTGCCAGATTAGCTGGATACGTTTATCCATGACTTGATTTCACGAAAGAAAAATTACGCAATTTTTTAATTGTTAATGGATCTTCTAGGTGAAAGTATTTTTTTTAGGTGCCAAAATCCTCCATAGACCTCCATTATAAAATTCTGAACTTTTAAAGGAGTATATTTCTAAAACTATGAAACATTTCAAAGATTCATTTTCAGGCAAACATGTTCACAATAAGATGAACATTTTAAAGTTGGAATGGGGTTTCTAGGTGTAAGTATTTAGCCTGCCAAAGTTTGTACTTTTTTCCCATTAAATGTCCATTGCCATTGACAATGCATTGGGCGCTTAAAGTTAAATATTTCAAAAACTACACATTAATACAAAAAAATCTCAAGCATTCATGTCCACAGTAAGGTGGAATTTTTAAATTGTTAACCAAGTTAAAGTATAATAGGTTAAAGTATGAAGGAACAGCGAGGTGCCAAAGTTTTGGAGGAGGTTTGGAACCTCTGTACTGTAAGTCTGATCATTACACCACAACACTACCTGCAGGAACTCACAGGATTTGTCTCCTAGTACTATTGAAGCGTTCTTTTGTATGTTAGCAAAGTTAAGTTGAAATATTCCAGCATTGATCTACAGGAGGACTGGGATTTGAACATGGAAACTCTTTGCTGATAATCTGACGATTAGACCACTACAGCGCCACTCAGCCACAATTTGCAGCTGTCTTTTAGTACTGGTGAAGCGTTCTTTTGTATGTTAGCCTTCAGTTAGTAAAGTTACATTGAAATGCTGATTTAAACTTGGAATCTTTGTGCTGAGAGTCTGATCATTATACTACACCATCATTCAGTCACTCTCAGAGATATTTGCTGTTGAAGCGTTCTTTTGTATGTCAGCTTGAACTAAAGGAGAGCTGGGACTTGAACATGAAATCTCTTAGCTGATAGTCTGATGTGATGATTAAACCACTACTCAAACACACATTTTAGATGTGTTTCGTACTGCTGACGCATTCTTTTGTATGTTAGCCTTCAGTTAGTAAAGTTACATTGAAATGCTGATTTGGACATGGAATCTCAGTGCTGAGAGTCTGATCATTAGATTACTACACCATCATTCAGTCACTCTCAGCAGATGCCCTTAGTACTATTGAAGTGTTCTTTTGTATGTTAGCCTTCAGTTAGTAAAGTTGAAATACTCCAGCATTAATTAAAGCTGCATTATGTAACATTCCTGATTTGTCTTGTAGTGCTATTGAGTTGTTCTTTTGTAATTTAGCCTTCCAAATTCAGAGTACTTCAGCCATGAACTATTGAAGGACTGGGACTTGAACATGGACCCTCAGTGGTTAAAGTCAGACCATTAGACCACCAGACCACCACACCATCACTTAGTTATGCTCAAACAAGTTCAAATACTCCAGCATTTAAAGCTTCGTTTTGTAACTTTCCTGTTTGACCCCGGATTAGTTTTTTAGTGCTTTTGAGTTGTTCTTTTGTAGTTTAGCTGGCAAAACTATTTTTGATTTCTTGTCCACCTTTGGAGTTACATCATGGTGGCAAGATAACTACACAACCCAAACCTCCTATACCAAAGTGGTCTTGCTCTTGCCTGTTATACCGCCGCCCCCGTTACCACCACGGGACCCCCGTGGACGGCACTGCAGATATATAAATAGATGGATTCCATGTAATCTCTACATTGCATGCATACCTGCCAACCTCAGACTGTCCGATAACAGGAGATTTTTTCCCGGGGGGGGGGGGGGGCTCTTGACCACGCTGGGAGTAGATGTAATTTCCAGTATTCTGGTGGATTTTGGGAGTTTGACACTTTTATCAGGCTTTACTTACATAGGATCCATTAAAAAGTTAAAAGTAGCAATAAAAGAGCCATATTTAATAATAACATTTAGCTGGAGACCCCCTGGAACCCCCCCAAGGACCCCTGGGGGTCCCCGGACCCCACTTTGAGAACCAATGCTTAACGCTTTTTGAAAGTCCTGGGAAAAAAAACAAGACTCGCGCAACAAAAATCGGCAAGACACACCATCTCCGGTTTACTTCCCGTATCTGCATAGTCTCGCGTCTCGCGTAGCTATCTGCGTGAAGTGGGTGGACGCCTTTTTAGGAGACCGGAAGCAGGTTGGCGTCCGCCCACTTCACGCAGATAGCTACGCGAGACGCGAGACTACAGTATGCAGATACGGGAAGTAAACTGGAGATGGTGTGTCTTGCCAAATGATGTTGCGTGAGTCTTGGTTTTTCTTGTCGATCTGCTGTTTTTGCTATTTTAGAATGTTTATGCTGAAAATTAACAGTTTTGTCCATAATGAGGTTTCCGCCCGACAGACAATATATTAATATTTATATTGTACATGCAAAATTGCTACTATACGAAAACGTATTGTTACTGCACTGTTTCTTATTTTTATTTTCATTTGTAATAAAATGTCACTGACATCACAAGGTATTCTTCATTTTACGTATGGTCCAGTAATTATTAATTCATATCAGTCACTGTATTCCAGTGGGGCAAGGCAGCCTACTGTAAGTCTTAAACAAAATATATAAAACATAACCCTAACCCTCAACAGTGGGATAACATCAATTTGGTAACGTCTTATGCAATTGAGCCATGTGGTTGAATGTAAACAAATCGCTAGTGCAGTCTGGATCTGTCATGACCGTCATGGATGAACTTCAACCTGGTGTTTGCACTTTCTCCATTTTTGACCCGTTCATTCATCTACATAAACGTTCGGATTTCAAATATAACGTTTTTGACCCTGGCGAGGGTGGGAGTTGAAATTGTGACTTCTGCTTATTGTGCGGCTGCTCTATCCATAGCTCAGTCGGAAGCGCTCTTGACTTCAGACCACAAGATCATGGGATCGAATCCCAGCACAGGATCCTTGGCATCTGAGCAATCTGGCTCCCACGGGTCTACTATCTTTTTTCGCCTTTATCATAAAGGTTGCTGGACAATATATAGAGGATGAAATCACCCCAAGACAGAATAGTGGCTGTCGGACCATTAGCCCGCCTCCTCGTCCATTCACGCGGGCAGGCAGCTAATCACCACCGTATCCATTCAGCAGAGCGACCCTCGCCTATATGGTGATGCAAATGTTTGCCTTTGTCTTCATGGGGTACCAGGAGTGCCAGGGGTGGGGGTCTGGGCCATCACCTCTACTCACCTGACATAAAAGGGGCTCTGAGAGCAGCTTGAGCCATTCATTACTAAACTACAACATGAAGAGACCACCGCTGAAGAATTGATTTGTACTTTTTTCATACTTGCATATTCAAGCGATCTGGTTTTGGTCAACCGATTGGTCAAGTTGAAGGATTCTGCTATCGACTTTCATGGTCTTTTATAGGAATACGTGAAGCCTGGCTTTACCATCCTGGCTCGACACAGCCTGGCTTGACAAGGTCTAGCTCGACAAAGTCGCTCCTTTTCAGCCTGGCTTGGCGTTCATGTAACGGAATAAACCAGGCTGTACGGACCAGACTTTGTCAAACCTGGATTTTACTTAAATCCAGGCTTATTTAATTCTCCTTTCGTGTAATAGGCCCCAGGTTGTTAACCACTTAAATCCTCTAGACTTAGTAAACTGGACCTGACTTTTTCTTGCCCGGCTGGGTATACCTTGTTAGAATTTCAGGTAGTTGGCAACCCTATTTGGAGTTAAAAGTATGACCATCTTTGGAACACAGACAACGTCAATGTTAACAGATTGAGCCACAGTGCTTGTTCCACCTTGGTTTTGCTTTGAGTTTTGTTCTATATGTTAGCCTTCAAAACATGCTTTGGAGTCAAGAGGACAACCTTGGTGGGGTTTGTACCAGAGAACACCTAGTGAACGCACCATGCTCACTGTTCCATCATAGATTTATCAGTGCTGTTCTGAATGGAACTTACAACCTTGAGAACATTAAAGGTCAAACATTTATCCCACTGATGGAGTCAGTACAGTACATCAATGTTGGAGGGATTCACACTTCACATTTCTAAACTTCAAATGTTCAAGTCAGAAAGATTTGAACTTGCATATTTACTGAGTTTGAAAGGGATATTTTTTTTAATTATTCTTATGAATGTATCTCTCAAAATATGTATGTTAGCTTAAGGTGAAACCTTAAACTTACATCAGTATGTATGTGATATCCACAGTCTTCATGCATTCCTTACTCCCAAGCACTTTACCCTTGATGTTAAATATTTGAATACAATTTTGCCAATACATTTGTACTTACAATTTGAACACAGGACTTTTACTTGTAACAGTATTTCTACACTGTGGTATTGTTACTTTTATGAAGTAACAAATCTGAGTATTTTCTTCTACCACTGTACATATTTCATGATGAATTCGTCCAGGAAGTCACTTCCCCTCCCCGCTGTCAGCCTTGATAATAATGGACAAACAGAAACGTAACTCACACGATTGTTTTAACCTTTTAATTGAATACAAATATAATGGAACTCCTAGTTTACAACAATAGCATCAGATCCCACACAAACATCCACAAACCAGATTCTCAAAACAATTTAAGAAAAAAAGAAAGAAAATGTAACCCTGGTCAACGCCAACGTTTCTTTTCCCATCACATCCTTCACTAGTCACAAACCACTGGAGTGTAGATATGTGTTGCTCTTAAATCTGCCCTACATGAGACACAATTATTCTGAGGTATTTCTGAGCATGATTTTTAGGAGGACTGTGAATGGAGCGATTCACTTCATGAGCAATTTTAAGACAATCTAGTGAGTTGTTCAGTATCATACGAGATGGTTGTGCTTTCCAGTTAAGAGTGGGAGAGGCCAGTAGTGCATCTTTGGTGCAGAGATCGTGTTTCTTCCGACGTTGGCACAATGAAATCCTAACTGGTACACACCGTTTTAACAAAGACGTATTACAGGTGCACACCGTTCTAACAAAGACGTATTAGAGGTACAGAGAAGTTGCTGGCGCGGTACAAACTTCATTTATTTAAGGACGGAGGCTGATGATCCATCACTCCCTTAACAGAGCAGGTAAAGCCAAAAAAGCAAAACGCTGCTTACTCGATGAGCACTACTGTATACTCTTTTGATAAAATATATCGGAGCTGGCTTTGGTGAAATCTAGTTACTTACAAAAGTACAGTACCTGCCATTTATTCACTATAAACAGGAACTAAGCTAGAAACATTATTGCTAAATTTGACAATGCTTGCACCTTATTTGTACCAACATTACTGTGAATGCCGATTTACACTTTGTTTTGCGGGTCGTGTCTTACGCCGAAAGTAGCTGATCAAGCTTGCGAGCTTGTAGATCGGCAATTTCCGGTGCAAGACACCAGCGTGCAACCAAGGATAAATCAGAAGAAATCGAAAGTTTATGGTAAAAAATTATGTTACACACATACAGAGAATGTGCATCAGAAATTCACATACTAAGCAATCAAGTATGTTAAGTACCCATTCACTAAAAACTACTTTAAATTGTGCTTTTAAATCTAGTAGTTAGCTGTTGCGTGCAGCTTTGTCGTGTAACTAAGTGGTGCCCAACGTTTTCTGGATCCAGGGCCCACTTCAAAATCATTTGAAGTCTTCAAAATCTTTTGAAGTCTTCAAAATCTTTTGAAGTCTTCAAAATCTTTTGAAGTCTTCAAAATCTTTTGAAGTCTTCAAAATCTTTTGAAGTCTTCAAAGTCTTTTGAAGTGGGAATTTTCAGAGCATGTTTATTGTAATGATCAATCAATTGATTGTGTTCCACCTTGGATCAGTGGAACCAACGTACTATACTTTAAGTTCCTATGTATCGGAATCACAATGACAAAAACATTTGTCACGGTTTTAAAAGGAAAAATACCATGCAATTATTTTTATATTACCGTTATATTATCATCTTAGTGTTTCGCCAATTATTTGGAGGCCCCCCTTGAAATACCCTGACAACCCATCAGTGGGCCCCGGCCCACAGGTTGGGAACTGCTGATGTAACGTACGTACATACGTACATGGTTTGACATTTCTTGTTCAGCTAACGTCAGATCAGCAAGGCTCATGCACTGTGTGTTCTTCTCATATACCCATGGTGACAAAAATACTCTCTCTATGATTATTATCATTATCATTTCTATGGCAAACATTAGTGTCACGCAACAGAAAAGGAGACAAAAGGGAGAACTTGATCATCTGAACACATAAACTAAACGGTAGTTTGGCATCGACGTCAACGAGTGCATTCCATCCAGGAGCGGGAGCTTTAGGTGTCCATCGACAAGCTCACAACGAGTCCGCGTTGTGAGCTTGTCGATCGGCTATTTTCAGAGAAGATATTTAATGTAGAGTGAAAACAGAAAATACACTAGTATGATGTATGATGATGCATCTGAGGGACTCCGCTCAACAATGTATTGTATGGGGTTTAAGTGATTAAGATCCGTGCACACTAGGAGGCGCATTTGTTTTGTGCGATGAATTCACATTAATTTGAACGGCGGTTTAGCGGTTTTGGGCTCGTAAAAAAAGTTATGTATTACTCGTTACTCATTCATTACTCTTTTGTTACTCATTACTTTCGTTACTTACCAACACTAGAGTACATCCACACACAATGCGAATATTCCAGAGCGATAAAGCAACTTTTATTTAGCGCGAATAAAATCATCAAACCTCTATGGATAATGCATCACCAATGTAATAGTTTGATGTGAAATATTCGCGACGCATTTTCGGATCGTTTAATCATCTCGTCCGTGTTGTGTAAGGACTTGTTAAACTTGTCAGCTATCCCCACAATCAACTGACATTTAGCTGGAGGACATTTCTCACCCCGACTATAAAGACTTATATAAATCAATGCAAATAAACAATAGTGTACGTAAGAATGGTCATTTTTAAACATGAACAGACATCCACACGTTCTCAGTCCATCTCTGCCGGTTTGAACCACTTTCAACCTGCGGTCCCTATCTTGAGCAAAGGTGGAAATGTCCCGACATTTCCCAAAATTTCCAGAAAGGTTCACAAATAGTGGAAAAAAGCCAATCTACAAGCTCATTGTGGGCTACTTCGCCCACAGACACCAGCGACAAAGTACAAAATACGGTTTACGTGATTAAGGTGAATAACACCAGTTATGTTGTTTATTGCAAGAACATGTATGTTGATGTTTATGACGCCCCCCCCACCTTCTATATTTTAAGTTTTCCTTTTCGAGGTCTTATAATCAAGGAAAGTGCAAAGCCACGTTATCACTAACTTATGCTGAATCCGATTTACTTATGGAAATGTATTCTGGACAGTCACTTTCCTGTACCTATCAATTCTAAATGTATAAACATGAAAATATCTTTATAACATAATATAAGAACTGGACCGTTACAGGAACAACGTTCTTGTTCTTTCTGCTTTCTGAGATGTCGTAGATGTTCGTTTTGTAATCCACATGGT
Source organism: Gymnoscopelus braueri (assembly GCF_963280865.1). Taxonomy (NCBI): domain Eukaryota; kingdom Metazoa; phylum Chordata; class Actinopteri; order Myctophiformes; family Myctophidae; genus Gymnoscopelus; species Gymnoscopelus braueri. The sequence goes on along the minus strand of NC_137607.1, from coordinate 41,988,550 downwards.
GTGCTCGTAACGAAAACATTGTAATAAAAACAAAATGCCTCACATCTCGTGCAGAAGGGTCTGTGTCCACAGAAAGCATTTTTTGAGCTGCCAGGGTCTTTCTGCCATGCATTTCTATGGTAAAGACGCGCCGGAGCGCTCCTCTTCCTAGCGTGTTTTGGCGGAGCGCCCTAGGACTTCTAACGGCAAATAATTAAAACTTTTGGTGAGGAGAGCAGTTCATCAATCGTAACGTTTGATCCTCCTGGCCTGTGTCTGGCATCCCGGTGACTTACAACCCAATTTTGAATCTTTACCACAACCATCAGAAGTCCATGTTTACATTATTTCAGTTATTTGTGCTAATAATAACTGTCGATAGTTACTCGATAATGCTCCTCCATAAAATGTGGTCTGTGGACACGGCCCCTAATGACCTGATTTCAGTGTAGCAGACTGAAATGTATACATATAGTATATCGCTGCTGTCGGGCAGAAACCTTGTACCTCCATATTTTTTTAAAAATTATTACTTTGTCATACTACAGGGTCACAGAAAACGTGGCAAAATAGCCAACCTGCAAGCTCAAATGAGCTTGTAGATCGTCTATTTTTGCTTGTTTAGATAATTCATCAAACTGAAAGTGGTTAAGAGTGTCTGTGGGTTCAATAAATATCTAACCAATGAACATTATTAACAAGAGCTTAATCTCTAAATAATAACTACATTGGATTTAATGAAAAGTAACAGTTTTGGACATACAATGTTTCCACCTGACAGCCCATATATTATAAATCAGTCTTTACTCATCTTTTAGATGTGTTCTGAGACAACAGTGTCCCCACCGGGTGACGGTGACAATTATTGAGACAACAGTGTCCCCCGGGGGACGGTGACAACTATTGAGATGTGTCCCTCTGGGCTGTGAGTGTGGGGGACTGAACCACTGGTTCTCAAGTTCACAAACACATTTTCAGTAAAAAAATAATAACACCCCACCATTGTACATCAAAGTATATCCTAATACAAGGCTTAAGTGGTTAATCAGACTAATCGATTTGGTTGATTATAAAGAATCCCTTAGAATGTTGTGTTAATTTGTTGATTCAAGAAAAAGAGAACGGCCTCTTGATTAATCGATGAACCTACATGAGCAGTTTAGTGTGGATTAGTTGCCCAGCCCTGCTATAGTTATAGTGCTTTGTGGACCCCTGATGGTCCCCAGAACCTGACGTTGAGAACCAGTGGACTGAACCCTGACAGTGTTGGGGGGGGGGGGGGGGGGGGTGATTGATGGGGGGCTATTTGTCGACGAGTTTGGCCAGGCTGTGTCTGAGGTCTTTGAGATCGCAGATCTTGACGTCCAGCACCTGGACAAGGGTCTGTAGCTCCGTTTCGGACTTCTCCCTCTCCTCTCTTTTGGAGGCCAGAGTGCCCTCCGCCGTCTGCACTCGCTCCGTCAGCTCTGCGTTATGACTCTCCACTTCCTGGTGGAACACAACAACAAAACATTCATGACTAATAATAACAATAACAACAACAGTAACAACATTATTTATAGAGCACCTTTCATACATAAAATGCAACCCAAAGTGCTTTAGGATAAAATAGCAAATAAAATAATGCTAGAATTCTATATTAAAATTGCCTAGAGTGTGGGTCGACCACGGTCACCAACGTAACATCCAGACTTGTGAGGTGCACCATTGCTCCGATCAGCACCAAACTTGGCACGAACACTGTCCAGGGGTCTGCCATGACAAAAGTCACACCATGGCCCCTGGGGCCACGTCGGGCCCCTAGAGGCCACGTCGGGCCCCTAGAGGCCACAGCCACACTGTTGCTCCAATCTCCACCAAACATGCCACAAACACTGTTCAGGAGTCTGCCATGAAAATAGTCACACCCAAAAAAAATGCTGTAACACATATGGCGCGCTACAGCAGTGTTTAATACTACAAATGGCCATAACTCGTGGCCAGATTTGAAGGCTGCGTAGTGGCCTGAAAATCTAGTAAAACAAAGTTGGCAAACAGAAACATAACTAAAGAGTACGGTTAAGCTAAAAGAGTAAGACAGAAGTAGGTCAAAGTCAAATGTATAAATAATAAATATAAAGAAACAAAATAAAGAATAAAATACAATACAAAAATAATAATTATAACAATACTAATGATTTCTTCTTTGTTCTTCCCTATTGGATTGGATATGGACCTTAGTTTGGGTTAGGGACAAGGGATGGACATGTGAGTGAGTGTTAAGTATTGAGGTGATGGACAGACAGACGGACGGACGGACGGACAGACGGATGGGATGGATAGTTAGAGCCGTTATGTTTTGAAACTTTTTATCCCAAATAAAGCATAAAAATGTCAAAATAACACATGTGAACTGTTTCATTGTATGCATGCTGTTCCCCATCAAATGGTTTACCTGCACAAGTTATAAAGTCAATGTGCAGTTTGCTGCTTTGTGAAGTGATTGTGCATCCATAAAGCAGATATAAATGATCATTGATATTATACATTATTCTGGGCTGAGAACAGAAGGACATGAAAGGGCGGGGATGAATGGTCATAAATCATAGCTGAGCTGTACTGTCTAATAAAAGCCAAGCACTATAGTACACCAGCTCTGCTGTCCTCTGCTTCAGGACAGTGTTTACCAAACACTGGGTTGGGACCCATTTTGGGGTTGTGGACCCATTTTTATGGGTCGTGAGTAAATATCCTTTTTTTCTCGTTTCTTTTATTTTCTCTTGAAGAATGTAAAACAAAAACATCTAAACATTTCATGAATTAAAAATATAGAAGCTATTTTTAATATAGAAATTAAAAATAGCCGTTCTATATGCTCACAACGCGTCGCATTGCGATGCGTTATGAGCTTGTAAATCGACTATTTTCACTACTTTGGGTCACTGGGAGACATCAAATTTCCCTTTTGGGTCTCAAGCTTGTACATCTTGTAAATTTTTTTCACTCTTCATACCAGTAACCTGTAAGCTGTTTGTATGACATTCTGTATAGTAGTGTGTATATCTGTCTGTCTCTTATATGTCATCATGATTTGTGTGAATGGGGATCTCATCTTAAACAAGCTCAGTGCTTAATGAGTCTCCCAGTTTAGTAGACCTTGTATTGTGAATTTGTACTTCCATGTACTGATGTTCTCATGTCTTACTAAATAAAGTACATCAATCAATCAATCAATCAAGCTAAAACGTTTGTGACGAATACAGCCTGCAGATGGCACTGTTTGCTTGTTTATGTTTGGATAACACCAGGCATATACTTGCCATTCCTGTGTCTGACTTCCTGGTAAGTAATGATAATAATTGCCAGATATAAACCTTAATAGTGTGTTGGTTTATCCAGTCTGGGTGTATTTTTAATCTTTCTAAAGTTAAACTATCGCTGCACATCTGCGGAGCTCTATGAAAAGGAGAAGTTCACCCATTTTCAACCTTCATACAAAATTGGTCCTCAATAATGATAAATATTAAATGGCACCATTAAAGTCTACTATGTCTCATTATTGGGCTATGCACAGTTCAGAAACATGTCTATCAATGACATCGATGCGGATTCCAAGAAATCTTGTTTGAAATGACCAAACCTGCCTACCGATGATGTCACTGGTAGGCAAGTGTCTGAACTGTCCACAGCCCTGGTCTGAGACACAGAGCGAGTAGACAGAAATGGCGCCATCTTATAATGAGCATTAGTGAGGACCAATTATCTATCTTACGGAATGTGTGTGTGTGTGTGTGTGTGTGTGTGTGTGTGTGTGTGTGTGTGTGTGTGTGTGTGTGTGTGTGTGTGTGTGTGTGTGTGTGTGTGTCCTGGCATAACTCGGGACAGTGCCCGACCGTTCAGTCTCAAACTTGGTACGTGTGTGTCATATAACCCTGAGGTGTTTGAGAAAGAGGAAAAAATTATCAGTCTGTTCGGGAGATTGTATGCATCGGCTTCCCTGATTCCACCAATCGGTGGAGCGTCGTCACGTCACGTTTGTGCCGCTAAGCCAGTATAAATCCCTGATTGGCTTAACTGATTGGCCGAGCTCCGTATAATATTTGTGCCGCATAGCCAATATAAATGGAACGACTTTTATCGTTCCACGTTATGCATGGCCCTAAATAGGCCTATTATGAAGATAAGGTTGAAAATAGGTGAAGTGTTCCTTTAACATGGGCCTCTCACCTGAAACTCTGCCCCTCTCACCTACATGAGCCCCTCCCCTCTCACCTGAAGCCCCTCCCCTCTCACCTGGAGTCTGTGTAGGGCCTCCTCTCTCTCTTTCTCCAGCTCACTGGCATCTGATTTCTTACTCTGCAGGGTTTGGATTTCCTGAAAGAAAGAGAAAAAAGAAGAAAAAATATATGAATACAGAACTACATGCTGCTTGGGTCCTCGATACGCACAGCGAGTTTGAGGTCGGTCGGTCAGATCTCCATGTATGCCTATATATGGGCGTATTGGTCGGATCGGCGGTTCTGAACAACTGCCTATCCGACTGACTTGACGCCGGGCACGGCACTCCTACAGGTCGACCACGGTCCGAGTTTGAAGCCGGACGGTCGGACGGTTCACGAGATACATGACTTTTTATTATTCATTTATTTATTTATTGTAAGAAAAAAACAAAACATTTCTGAAGTAGTGAAAATAGCAGCTCTTCAAGCTGCACTATTGTTGAAATACAGCTTAAATGGTTAATTCATAATGTACTTTTGTGCGTTTGGGTCCTGGGGGGGGGGGGGGGGGGTCTCTTCCTAAATATTAGTTGAGTTAAAAGTACCAAAACAAAGTACTTTAGTATTATGTACTCAGGTACTGTCCGCCACTGATATGCTAGTTCCTAGGTCCAGTTCTAAAAGCAGCCGAGTCATTTGTCACCTGCTGGCAGGATGAAACAGCAGTGTTTCACATTTCAGATTTGGGACACCTTGATGAGCCCCCCCCTCCCCTCCGAGGGCCAAGGAACATTTGGTTAGTGTATGTGAGTCTCACACAGGCCACAACGGGATGCAGCGAGCAGTGTGGAGGACAGACACACAGATCACACACGGTTAGACAAAGACGCCACAGCCAAGGACAGAATCCTTTTTTCTCCATCTTGGCGTCTTAAAATCTGCATCTCCGCATCAGCAGTGTGTCTGCCCGTTTGTGCTGCGGTGGGAAAGAGACGTTATCTGCACACTTAGTAAAGCAGTGATTCTAAACCATTTTAACGACATAAACCCTAGCATCCGTATTCCGTGGTCGAATGTTTGGGGAAAATAGCAGATCTGCAAACTCAGAAAATTGTGAGTTTTGGTGTAGAGGGAAATACTTGTTGCCAGTGTCCACACTTCGTAGCAGAGTTACAGATATGTACATTAAAGGATCTACACCATGAATTTAAAAATATATATATATATTTAATATCATATTGTTTATGTCCCTCAAACGTTTTTCAAAAGGTTTGAGCCTAAATCAAGCCTCAGATATACTCATTCCAACTAACTTCTCTCTGGCTTATAAAGCACTTTCACCTGCAATACCACATTGTCCTGTTTGGCACGGGGCGCTATTGAGCCAGTTTGTATGCATGTTATCTCCTGGTTCTGATTGTACCCGTCACGTCAGGGTCAGGGGTGCAAATCAGTTTGGCTTGTTTTGAGACCAATTTACAGAAAACCCCAGATTTGCTGTGAAAGCCTGACGGTGCGTTTTAACAGCGGGCGATTCAGGATAGTATTTTCCGGAAGTGCATTATATGTCTATGAGAGCCGGCAACTACTGGCGATAGGGCGAAGTGGGCGGGGGGGCGATGAAAGATGGATTTTCTTTATCTTTTGGGCGATCGCCCGAGAGTCGCCCGCTGTTAAAACGTACTGTGAGTGTTCAAACTGGGGTATTTTGGGGGATAGAAGAGAGGTAGGGGAGACCAAAAACACAAAAAAAAAAAAAAAAAAAAGGTAAAATTCATGGTGTAGTCCCTTTAAGGGTCCATTTGCTTCCTAACTATCAATTTTGCTTCCTAACTATCAATCAGTCAGTCAACTGAGGACCCCCAGGAAGCCCCTCAAGGACCCATGGGGGTCCCCGGACCCCACATTGAGATCCAGTGAAGTAAAGGCACATTTGACTCTAGATGGAAAAGTGGGGTGGGGGGGGGCGAAACATGCTATTTTCAAGTGGGTATAAGAAGCGAACGGGAGGTCGCGATGACATTTTTTTTTTCACGGAAGCACAGTGAAATCCTCCGAGATTAGTAACTATCAGGGGATCGATCATACTGGAGATAAATATTCTGTGGTTCTTGAAAGATTAGTCAGAATGCTTAAAAATGCTGGCAGAGCTACAGCCTGTTTTAGAAAACCCCTGGCAGTGAATGTGTTAATATAGCGTCACAATCATTTTAACCATATTTTATACTTTGGCTACTAAAAAATTGCAGATATACTGCTATTTTTGAAAAATCCCGGGCACAAAATATTTTAGAGATGGGGGTCCGCAAGCCAAATACATATCATTTTGGGGGTCCTTTACGTGAAAAAGTTTGAGAACCACTGTCCTACTGCATGCCTGTCTGTCAGACTCCTCTTCTGTGATCATTCCAGAAGAATCTTCTTTTTCTTTTCCATTCAAGGCTTTTTCTTTGTAGTTCTCTATAATAGGGGTTCTCAACCTTTCCACTAGAAAATCATGAAAGTGTTCACGGCTCACCCAGCTGACCGCTTAACGTTCGGTTGCCATGTTAAGTGGTCAGATGGCTGAAAAGCCTGGGTACCGAGGTTACTGAACCCTTAACTGCTCCTGATGCTCAAGGTTTCCTCTGACGTCAGCATATGTGTGCGTGTGTGTGTGCGCGTGTGCGCGCGTGTGCGTGTGCGTGTGTGTGCGTGTGCGTGCGTGCGTGTGTGTGTGTATATGGGTGAATGAATGTAATGCATATCGTTGCTGTCGGGCAGAAACATCTTATCACCAAATCTTTACTTTTTGTGTTTTTTCGTAAATGAACGCCCTACTTGATCATACTACAGCGTCACACAAAAGCATCAATAGTAGCTCTACAAGCTTGAAACGTGGCACGAAGCAACGTGCTTTGAATTTGTAGATCTGCTACTTTTGCCATTTCAGAATTTGAATCCTGAAAAGTAACAGTTTTGGACAGTTTCCACCCCAGAGACGTTAATGTAAAGTGCTTTGGATAAAGGCACTATATAAATGCACCATTCACTTACTCAGGGGAGAAATTACATTTTGACCTTCATGCAGTGCCACCAGATAGAAACACAGTAGTGAATCTAAATGTCTCAATAGCAGAGCAGGGAGACCAAATATAACCACCCCAAATTGTTGTGCAAGTTATATAGTATTAGCATACTCTACAGTTTGGTCGAAATAACATTTTATTCACACACAAAAAAGTTACATAGAGTAGCTTTAACTAGAGGCTCTAGCAATGTTGTTTGTGTCTTAGTGGTGTGTGTTTGATATTGTTTTTGTCCGTTTCTAATTCTAATGCAGAAAAGGCAAAGGCCACAACATCCACGTGTGCAAACAAAAGATTGTATTTTATTCTGTAAGAAATTACATTGTACTTTAACTCATTAAGACTTGAGGCCAATTCTACAAATGTCTTCTATGTCCTAGCAGTTTTCTGAAAAACTTATGTTGCTATATCAGTGGTGCTCAAACCTTTTTCATGTCAAGGACCCCCACAATTATATGTATTTGGCTGCAGACCCTCATCTCGAAATATTTCGTTCCAGGGACGACCAGAAGCATAGATTTGAGTTAAAAAATATTTTGAATAGCCAAAGAAATCTAAAATGACATACATGCTTTCCCGGTTTTAGTGGGTTAACCTTTCAACACAAAGACAGGAGAAGGTGAAAGAACAGCTGCAGGATTCCAGTACAAAGGACAGAGCAGTGAATCAGGGAGGAAAGAAAGATTCACCCAGAGCCTGGAGCCAAAAGGACAGACTTTAAATCACTTTACAGGACAATTTAAATACACTAGAGTAGACTAATACACTAGAACAGTGGATCTCAACCACCGCCCCCATATCCAGTATCCAGGTCCCTTACCGCCCTCCACACCCAATTGTAACTTAGGCTAAGTTTCTGCTTTGAAAATAAAGGTTTTATAATCTCCACCAGGCCAGACGGCCGAAGGCCGGAGACTATGTTTTCGCCTCTTTCCATCTGGTTGTTTGTTTGTAATCTCCGGAATCACTGGACCCATCGGTGTGAAACATTGCACACACACTCCCAGTAGGCCAATAAAGATATCAATTTTTTAAATTGGCCTCATGGTGGACGCTATAACAGACGGTTTCACACTTTAGCCTTAATAAAGAAATTAATAAATTTCCATTTATTTATGCCAGGTGCGTCCAGTGCAACGTGTCGCCTCGGAAAACTACGGAAAGTGTTGATAAAATAGAATCAATATTCGGTCACTGCATTGTCTATTTCTCGCTTCAAATGTTTTCAAAAACATTCTTGAGGGCAATACTTAGTTGTAAATTACATTGTGCGTTTGTTTACATGGCTGCCACGTTGGATACGGCAGAAAATCAAGCAGCGCAGCAGGTGCTCCGAGTCTTTGATTAGACAGCAGTCTGTAATCGAGCTCAGCGGTGATTACTCAAAAATAAAACACTGGTGAATTCAGTGATTGACCAATCACAATCAAGCATTCAACCAAGCCGTGTATTTAAGTGTAGTATAGTGTAGAGTGGAGTGTGTTCTTACTTGTTCTTTGTCTTGGAGCAGAGCTTGCAGCTCCTCTAGGGATCTACTCAGCTGCTCTCTGCCGGGGTCACTGGATGCAGGACGCCCACTCTGAGCCTCCAGCTCTGACACCTGCGCACACACACACACACACACACACACACACACACACACACACACACATCTCATGGTTAGACACAGGCAAAAATTACATTTTGTATGTGCTGTACACACATACGCCACACACAAAGTTACACACAGACACAGAGATATGCATGTCAATACAGATACTGTACACACAGGCACACACGTATACTGTGTATATACAGACACACAAACACAGGTTGCATGTATTGGCAGGATTTAACGGGGAAAGCGGATAGATTTTCTCTCAGCTGTTTCACTATACTTGTGAGTTCATCAACATGAATGCCAATTTTACCATTCCCCCCCCATTTTTAAACCGAACCCTAAAGTCAAAAATAGCTGATCACCTACACACTGTGAGCTTGTAGATCAGCTATTTTCAGCCTGAAAGTATAAATCAGGCAACCATTGCTCTTGTGAGGACCAGGGAAATTGTCACAATGTCTATTTTTCAATAGATTTGGCCCTCCAAGTATAGAAATAAGAGTACACGTGCGTGCATGCGCGCACACACACACACACACACACACACACACACACACACACACACACACACACACAAAGAGGGACCACACTGCTGAGTCCTTACTTTAAATTTAATGCTGGGAGGAATTCAACGTTACAGAAAAGCAGCTGGCTCTATTTGCTGGTGATTAGCATATAAACTGTGGGGCTTAAAGAGTTGAGTGGCAGTTTCAATAAACAGGCCTTTGAAGTGAGAACTTCTATCGACTCACATCTTCATTCAACTTGATAGCAGATCACAGAGGATGTGTGTGGAACAGTTGTTGCTTCATTTAAAGTCTTAAACACAGCTTATCATCCACATAGACACAAACAGAAGAGGCATGAAATTCAACAAGGCAAGGTTCAGCAGGGTCATCCATCGCCCACCGCTGGACGACAACTAATAGTCAGGAGTCCAGAACCCCAAGGTCAGATGAAAGTCAGAGGCAGGGCTGGGCAGTTAACAGAAAATATAATGAAACAGACATTTAGAACCAATAATCGAGAAGCAAGGTTTTATTGGTTATATATTGATATATAATATATTATATATCATATATCAATTAATCGACATGAAACTATTCCAATATTTTTTTCAAATATCATACTTGCACAATGGTAGCCTCGATCTCCAGGCTTTTATTGTTTAGTGTTGCTAAAAAATAAAAGCCTGGCCCAGCGCGTCGGTGTACTCGGTATAAGGAAGTGTTTCACTTCCCAACCAACCAGAGTGCAGTGGGCGTCGCTCGTAATGTTGTGTTAACGGGGCAGGGGTTGACGGACAGATCGGTGAACCAATGGGATCAGCCGCAGTCTCTCGCCGGCTCTTTACACCCGCCCCTCTATACACGAAATCAGGAGCATTGGGGCAGTCTAGCACAATGGTGGCATACAAAAATAGCTAAAATTGGCGATCTGCAAGCTCACAACGCATCACCTTACGATGCGTTGTGAGCTTTAGATCTGCTATTTTCACTAATTGTTTTCATTCATTAATAATGATCAAGGTAAAGGTTCGAAATAACGGTGATATTGATTTGAAGTGATATGGCCCAGCCCTAGTCAGAGGTCAAATACAAACAGCCGGACAGACAGACAAACAACAACAGCTGCAGAACAGATTCCACTAGTGGTGGACCGATTAATTTAGTTTTGGTGCTTCCTAGTCATCTATTATGCTTCCTTTGGTGCTTCCTATGGTGCTTCCCTGTCTCCTATGGTGCTTCCTATGGTGCTTCTTATGTTGCTTCCTACAGTATGGTGCTTCCCTGTCTTCTATGGTGCTTCTTATGGTGCTTCCTATGGTGCTTCCCTGTCTTCTATGGTGCTTCCTATGGTGCTTCCCTGTCTTCTATGGTGCTTCCTATGGTGCTATAGAAAAATGGTAAACACTTGGGTAAAGTACCTCCAAATCCAGCAGAACTTGAGTAAATGTACTTAGTTACTTTCCACCACTGCTCAGACCAGACGTCAACACTTCCACCCCCTCCCTCCCCTCCCCACCTCCTTTTCCTCTGTCAAACGGATTTTCCAAGCGTGTCTTTCTGCAACACGGTCCTGTCCATCTGAGCTCTTTGTGTGTGTGTGTGTGTGTGTGTGTGTGTGTGTGTGTGTGTGTGTGTGTGTGTGTGTGTGTGTGTGTGTGTGTGTGTGTGTGTGTGTGTGTGTGTGTGTGTTGCCCTCTCACAGCTGTCTGTGTCAGACCCCTAGGGGGCCCCTGATGCTAATGCTAATGCTAGCTGTACAGCTCTCCATCTCTGTGCCAATGTTGCCATGTCCACTTATTTTAAGCGACTTTGGGCTTGTTGTTCTGTAAAGTTGCTTGTAAATATTGGTAGTTGCGGGGTTTTTGGGCTTAAAGTGTAGTTTCTTATATGGGCTTGTTTCCTAAATGTTTAAATCAGTGGTTCTCAAACATTTTCATATCAAGGACCACCAAATTAATATGTATTTGTCCACGGCCCCCCAAGCCCCCCCCCCCCCCCCCCCATCTAAAAGTATTTTCTGACCCCCCCTGTGCTAGATTTGTGTTGTTAAAAGGTTTAAAAAAATATTCAAAAGGTTTCAAGATTTTTTGGAGATAGATAGATAATAGATAAAAGAATATCCAATGTATATAGGTTAGGCCAGCAGACAAAATGAAAATGAAATGTGAATTCCGCGACCGGGATGGTTTACCAGGCTACTCATGTGGTCGCTTCTTTTGGGCTTGTTTTCAGAGACCTAGTTGCTTATTTCTCTAGTAGAATCTGGCAACACTGAGCTTTCTCATCTCCTTGCTGCTCCACACACAGTTCCACATCACTGATCTGTTGCCGGGGCGGCATGGTGTGTTCCAATGGGAATCCTCCTCCTCTCAAAGCAACAGCACAATTATTTTAGCAGCTTAATCCCTATATCGTTGCCGTCAGAAACCTCTTATCTCCATATTTTAACTTTTTTTTTCTTTTTCGTAAATACACAAGAATGCTATACGAATGGCCCTTGATGTCACATGGGAGGACCACATGAGAAACGCAGGACCTCCGGAGGCCTCCCACGGGTCACAGACAAGATCAGAGAGAGAAGGACGAGGCTGGCTGGGCAGGAACTGGCAACAAGCTAACTCTGTGGGAGCCAACCCAAGGCACAGCTAGGAAGGGAAAGAGGCGCACAACCCACCTATGTAGACACACGGAGGTGAGGCTGTGTGGATGGCAGCGATTCAGGTGTCCCGAGTTGGTGTTGGCTAGAACAAGGGTTCCTACACTTTTCAGGCTGTGACCCCCCAAAATAATCATATTTGAACTCGGGACACCCTGTCAAGTACTTGGAATTGAAGCCATTGCATTTAGTTTGACTCGGTTAAGCAGAGAAGTATTGTGAAAATAGACGAACTACATGCTCGTAGATCGGCTATACACTACAGTGGGCTAGACCGCACTCTTGCATCGCATCGGCTTGGTGTGAAAGGCCCTTTAGAAATGGTGTTGCTCCAATGTGGGTGTTGGACTTCATGAGAGCAGCCTATGACATCAGTCGTCTATGATGCATCTCTATCTATATCCATCTATATATCGATGCACACAATGGCCGCTCTGCTTGTTCAATAGCCTAATTAGTCAATAGACTAATTAGGCTAATTAGCTCGGAAGAAATAACAGTTCATTACAGTTAAGGACACTATCTGCCATGGTTACTGTGTGTACTCTTATTTATTTTTGTCCTGCACTATGAAAGCACCGTTAAGGCTGTATAGTGTTGTATATTTTGTTCATAATCGATGGTGTTTCTTTGAGTGTGATGTCTTTTACCCTGTTGTACCTAAAGCACTTTCTTTTGCCCTGTAACGCACGCTCCTTAACTAACGTCCATAGCATTATCATGTACATTATATATCTGCTGCTATCACGCACCTTTATGTCTGACATCAGGTATTTACTGTACCACACCTTATGTCTTACCTCAGGTACTTACTACACCGGATAGATATACGCTATGTGTAAATATGTAGATAATTTGTTTGTTTTTATTGATCTATCTCCCTCTCTTCTTCTTCCCTTTCTCTTATGGAAATAACACAATCGATGGAGCTTGCACAAAAACAAATTTCACCCACTGTTTTACACCATTAAACCTGTGATGTGACAATAAAGTTCTGATTCTGTAACTGTATCTTAAGCTGCTGTGCTGCCTGTGGCGGCTGGATTTCCCTCCTAGGATCAATTATCTTATCTTATCTATGATGTATGACTGAAGTGTGTGAAGTGTAATATTTGAAGCTTCGTTGATATTTCAATTTATTTGGTTTGCTCTTACGTTTTCTTGATGCTACTGTGATAATTGAAATGGTAATAAGGTGGCCAAAATACCAAAAATCATCTTGTTGACTTAATTGTACTGTATGTTTAACTGTTATTTAAAAAAAAATCATGACCGAAACTCCAAATTTAGGCAAAGGTTTTAGCGCAGTCTCAGTCCCCCCATTTACTTCCATTACAAAATGTAAGCTCAATATTTCCAAAAAGTATAGATTAGAACAATTAGTGGAGGTATTTCTGTGGCCTACTGGCAGTGTGCATGTACATTTGGACGCTGAATGGTCCAACAGTTTGTGAGAAGAAAAAAATATATCCTGGTACATAATTTTGTTACATTAATAACATTTAATAGTTACTGTTTCAGAAGTTCTCTAGCGCAACAAAAAATCGATAGGCACCAGTATTGGTGTAACATGAGTGAAATAAGCCCAAGAAAAAGCTGATGCCAACATTTGGAGCAGACAAAGGAAAGCCAACAGATTGTCTTTGTCTCTCGTATGCTGTGCTCCTGTCCAGCACAGTCCCACAGGCAGTTCAATGTGAGGCTGTTGTGGTGGAAAGGAACTAAGTACATTTCATATCTGTGGGGTGGAAACCTCATATGTCTAAAACTGTTACTTTTCAGGATTCAAATAAAAAAATAGCAAAAGTAGCAGATCGACAAAAGGCTTCGCGCGCGTTTGGAGCTTGCGGATCTGCTACAATTTGTACTTTTGATTTTTTTTTAAAGCAAGTACTCCAGTACTTTAACTCCAGTCCAAATTTGACACAGCAACCTTCCCTTGTATTTGAGTAACATTTGACCAGGAGTATCCATCCTTAGACTCAAGCACTGGGGTTGAGTACTTTATTGGTCCACCACTGACTCAGACAGTGACGGAGGCCTGCCTGAGGAAAACAACACTGTTTGTTCTGAGACGACTAGAGTAAGAACAACAACAACTTGGCTGTTGGTTCACCCTCTCATCCTGGGGTAATTTGTTCTTTTCTTTGAACTAGGTCAGTGCCGAAGACTGACCTAGACTGTGTGTGTGTGTGTGTGTGTGTGTGTGTGTCCTATCCTAAAACAGAATTAAGACGCTTGTTTGTCTCCAGCTACGCTACGCCAAATCCTGGAAGACTGTTCCAATTCCTGCCACCTGGCTGACTTTGTAATGTAGGAGAGGAGAGGAGAGGAGAGGTGGTTGAAGGGGGGATAACCTCTCCCTGTGCTCAGAGAGATGGATAATTTTCCTTGGAAACAGAACCAGCTGTCTGTTTAATAAAGATTACATTTAAAGATCATATTTAAGCATCTGTGATTTACTAGACAGCTTAGTGGAGAGAGAGAGAGAGAGAGAGAGAGAGAGAGAGAGAGAGAGAGAGAGAGAGAGAGAGAGAGAGAGAGAGAGAGAGAGAGAGAGAGAGAGAGAGAGAGAGAGAGAGAGAGTGTGTGTGTGTGTGTGTGTGTGAGATACTAGTTATACTATGCAGATGCATGTTCGTTTCTCGTTCACATACATACAAATGTTAAACATCTTATTTAGATTTTGGCATTTACCTTGTATCCTAGTTATACATTATTTTCACATCACAGATTTGGTTGTAGGTTTTTTCTTTTCGTTTTGTTTTTTGGTAAGAGCTCCATCCTTTACAACTGTGGTTCTAACCCTAACTGTTTCATGTCAAGGAAATTCAAATGAATATGTATTTGGCCGCTAACCCCATCTGAAAAGATTTTGCGCCAGGGCCCCCAGAATATTTTTTGTTTGTTAATAATTTTCTAAAATAGATTTTTCAAAAACATAAAAAATAGCCAATCTACAAGCTCACAACACATTGCATTGCGACACGTTGTGAGCTTGTACATTGGCTATTTTTGAATAGCCAAAGTATAAAATAGGGTTAAGGCCTTTGCAGACAGGGTGCGATTTTTCGCACGGAAAAAACGGACAATATCATTTTTTAAATGAACACATGGTTCTCAATGACTTCATGCACACCGGCTCCGAATTTACCGTGCGGCGATGCGATGCGGCGATGCGTTTTTTTTCCAATCGAACCCAGTTCGATTTGTGCGTCTTTTCGCATGCGTTAAAAACTGATTGACTAATCGCACCCTGTCTGCAAAGGCCTTTAGAGTGGTTAAATGATTTTGATGCTATATCAATTAATTTCACTGGGGACCCCCTGGAACCCCTCCTAATTTTGCTGGAGACCCCCTGGAACCCATGGGGGTCATCGTACCCCACTTTGAGAACCCCTGCATTACATTGTAGCACTAACTTGTTCTATTTTCATTCTCTTTACGTGAGCATTTACTCTGTCGTTTGTGGCAGTTTGTAAGTGGCTCTGGATGAGAGTGTTTGCTAAATGCCTAAATTGTAACTAGTGTGTGTGCATTGTAACTTAACGTGCCTCATTAACGCAGGCTGGTGGAGCCTGACCAACAGTCTGTGTGCAGTCCGAAGATTACATGGTTATATTTGTGCTCTGTGATTTTAATACAGGCCATGTCAACAACAAAACTGCAAGAAGCGGACAGAGAGGAAAATAATATCCAAATAATCATTTACAGTATATATCTTATATAGAAAGTCTTTATGAAGACCTTGCTGTAATATTAAAGGGAAATCAAGATGGTTTTCAATAGGGATGCATCAATTATCACAACATATAAACATTGGCTATAGGCTACTGCCATCACTGAATGTCAACCTATTATCGGGAATATCACTAGTTTTCAACATTATCTATTTGTTGTAGGATTAACACTAAGAGTAACATTAGAAGTCATGAGTCTTATTCACGTCTCTGAAACATCTCAGGTGTGCCGAACATTCACAGACAATCTGTGTGTGAAAACTATAACCCTTTGTTCCTGCTTTTACCTGCTGCCCTCAGTAGCTATTGTGTTACAAAAATAAACATTTACACAGTGATAAAGAGGCTGTTTTGCACAGATATGAATACAGGTATGCTATGAGGTTTTGACTTGACCTTTAGGTGTTCCTTGGGCACGTTTGAAAACCACTGCATTAGCATGTGTACTCTAAAAAGTACCGCAGTTTGTCTATTTCTGTTACTGTACATTTGTATGAGGAAAAGTTTGTGGCAAGTGGTGGCTGTGTCATTTTGGAACTAAACTCTTCATATACATACCGTACATAAACACACAGTATATTCTACAGAAACCGCAAAAATCACTGTCCAGTGAGAGCCTCATCCTTTGGAGGAACCTTTAAACACAGGAATGTAAGACACTGTAATGTTTAATTAAAGTAGATATGTATGAGTAGGAGACAAAATGGTAATAAATGCTATTCCCACTTGGGCTACCCTAGTCAAAAAAGTCTGGACACGCCACTGGTGGGGAGGCCAAAACAGAACTGGAGAAGATTCAAGATTAATAATGTTCAATTCAATTTTTGAATAGCACCATTTCTCACCGTCTTTCCTCTAAAACTGCAGCACTGATGGTGGTTTATTTGGTAGCATTTTGTAGTGTGTGTGACTGACTGACTAGTTGTACTAATTGCATTAACTGTTCAACAAGGTGGGAGAGTGGAGAGTGGAGAGGTGCGCTGCGACGTCAACAGCCGCCCTCCCCCTCCACAGCATAGCAGGCTCCCAGTTCCAGGCAGCAGACAGACAGGCAGTATCAGGCAGTTAATTCACCCATGCACACAGTGATGTGACTTGCAAACGAGCGATAGAATACCGATCGCGCAAGTGTCATCATTAATTTCAGAATACTACACTACCAAAAAAAAAAGAACAGGGCCGGTCAATCACAGGGCCCTGAGTGTAGACACTGATTGGCTCTCCCATTTTTTGTTTTCTGCAAAACGCCCACCCCGCGCTTGGGCCAGACTGATCTGCAGAAGACACATGCTGATGTGAATTCACACGACTGGGATGGTTTACCAGGCTAGAAGAAAACTGCCCATGCCCAAAACCGAGTCCGTTGGCGGGGTGTGATAGTGACCCTCTACTCCACCTATGAATCAATGTGGGGGTCCTTGTCATGAAATAGTTTGAGAACCACTGCCCTACACGGTATACAGGACTCAAAGGCCTCACCTGGCTCCGCAGTCTGTCCGTCTCTTCCTGGTACTCAGCTAGCTGGTTCTTCCATTCCTCCACGCTGTTGTTAGCTTCCTGCAGCGCTGCTACTAGCTTAGCATTACTGTCCTGAAGGGTGAACAGCTCCGCCTCGAAGTTTATGTCACACACCGAGCTGCTGAGAGAAACATACCATATTTATATAACAAACAGATACATACCAATCACAGATGCATACACACACACACACACACACACACACACACACACACACACACACACACACACACACACACACACACACACACACACACACACACACACACACACACACACACACACACACACACACACACACACACACACACACACACACACACACACACACACACACACACACTTCTAGAGGGCTTGGCCCCTGGGTGCCCATGTGTGAAGTCAAGGTTGTTCTCAAACGTTTTAACTTCAAGGACCCTCTGATTGGTATGCATGATTAGGCCATAACTCTGAGTGTACAAATTGAACCAAATGGACACTTCCATTTGTACACTCTCAAGAGCTACAGATCTGTAAAGGTCCATTTGGTTCCCAACTACTGTATCAACAACTTAGCTGAGGACCCCCTGGAAACCCCACCAAGGACCCCTGGGGGGTCCCTGGGGGGTCCCTGGACAACACTTTGAGAACCACAGGTCTGGGAGTTCGAATCCACCGCGGTGCATCCAGCTTGGCTGAGTGTCTTCTAAACGAATTGGTTGTGTTTGGGGGAGTGAAGCGAAGTGGGGAGGGTGATATGTGTCACTGCACGTACTCCTACAGGCTGGGGGACAGCGCCTGTCAGCAGAGAGTGTTGAGCAGGAGGAGTAGGACGGAGGCACTACGTCTTCCCAGTGGGGGACCCTCACCGTCATGTCCCCTACCACTCTCTCAGGTCTGGTGACGCCAACCTCATTGAGGTCCCCCAGGACCAAAGTGCTGTACATGGGGCAATAGGGCTTTTGCTGCCCCAACCCTGTGGAATGCACTCCACAATGCTCTCAGAGAAGCCCCCACCCTCCAAACCTTCAAAACTGCTCCCAAAACCCACCTCTTCAATATGGTTTTCCCCAGCTAACTGCACACCCCCTCTGTCACACCATTCCACTGTTTTTATTAATTGTATTCCATAGTCCTTAGCCTTTTCTTAGTGTTTTTCCTAATGAAGTAGATTTTCTTTTGTTTCTTTTTTTCTCTCCCCCCCCCCCCCCCCCCCCATGTAAAGCGTCTTTGGGTACTTCGGATATACATTTGAGATATAATTATTATTAACAGCAGGGGCAAGCAGAGGGAGGAATTAATTAACTAAATTGGGAGACAAAAGGGCTGAAAATAATTGCCTACTCTAAAATAAGAAAATAAAAAAGAGTGAGAGAGAGAGAGTGAGTGAGTGAGTGAGTGAGTGAGAGGAGAGACAAAGAGTTGTGTTGCCCATGGCGAGCAGATGCATCAAGCCTAATCCAAATGTAGAGCTGGTCACCATGGCAACCAGATCAAAGCCAGCATGTGGCTGTATTCACACAGTAAGTACAGATATAGTATTGGTGTTCACAATCACAGTAATAACAAACCGGAACAGGAAAGGTCAGATTACGCAGCTGCTCAAGTCGATTCCAACAAGTGAGTCAGCCAAGGAAATTGGACGTGTTTTTCTTTTGGAGAGGAGTGGGCAAAATGATTGATCTGATTCTTGAGCACGTTGACGCTAGAGCAGTGGTTCTCAAAGTGGGGTCTGGGGACCCCCAGGGGTCCTTGGGGGGGTTCCATTTATACGTTGGCTATTCAAAAATAGCAGATCGACAAGCTCACAGCGCGTCACTTTGTGCCGCGCTTGCACAGAAATGTTATAATTTAATAAATGTAGATAGATAGATAGATATATTTGTATCATAGTGTCCTGCACCACAAGATGCCCAGCCTGCACGGGCTTACAAGACACTCACAAAATGTACATACACCAAGATGTCCACAAACATAAATAAATAAATACATAAACATATTGATTGTCCGGGCTGTGAGTTATGGATACACCGTTCTCCAAAGCAACTGCCATGCCTTCTCTATGAATTTCCTAATACAAAACCTTCTCTAAATCTTCTCTTCTGGGGGTCCCGGGCACAAAACATTTTCAGATTGGGGTCTGCTGGCAAATACATATCAATTTGGGGGTCCTTGACAGTTTGAAAACCACTGCACTAGAGCAGTGGTTCTCAAACAGTCGTCCATGGCATAATTACGGGTGATCCATGGGAAAATGTTTTTAAATGTTCAACACATATATATTGCACCTTTGTTGAATGAATGTATGAAAATATGTAAAAAAAAATCATAAATCCATCAATTTTTAAAAAAGTTTATAGGTGTAGTGTGGGGAAACAAGCTTGAAACGGAATATTGACTTTTAATGCCTTGATATATTTCATTGCGTGTGAGATGTCGTGCACCAAAAGTAGCAGAACAACATACAACAACATACAACAACTTGAGCGGCCATTTTCGGTAGCATAAAACTAGCGGTCAAATATTAATAAAGAAATACTAATAAAACTGAAGAAATGACACCGTTATGCATTCTTGAATATGTACTAAAATATTGTCTCTGTCAGGTGGTCCAAAACTGTTACTTTTCAGGATTCAAATTTTAAAGTATCAAAAGTAGCAGATCTACAAGCTCGAAACGCGTTTCGAGCTTGCAGATCTACTACTTTTGATGCTTTTGTGTGACGCAGTAGTATGATCAGTAGTATGATCAAGTAGGGCATTCATTTACACAAAAAGGGTAAATATGGAGATGAGAGGTTTCTGCCCGACAGCAACGATATAATGTTCTGGGGAGGTGGGGTGGGGCGGTCCTCGAGGATTGTTTCAAAATACTTGTTCAGAGCTCAAAATAGGTTGCAAAGCACTGCACTAGAGGAGAATTAATGCTAACCATCGGCCTCAACTGACTCCAGCTGGCTGATCTACAATCTGGTTTCAGATCACACGCACGTGCAATACAACTCGTCTCACAGGGGGAGCCAGGTCTGCAGCCACAGTGAGCTGTGCAGATCATAAATAATGATATAAGCTTTTAACAATCATTACAATTACAGTCAGTACAAACCAGCACTGGAATTTAATCATTTTAGAGGCATGGCCACTGCGGTGGTGTCGATTTGTTTTTGAGGGCACAAAGGCAAAATGCCAGGGCAGCAACGCCATAAATGTAATTAAGTCCACAGAAATAATAATTTTAACTTTAAGGGGTAAGGAAAGGTTTTATTTTTAATACATAGTATATCTATCAGTGAAATAAATACATTAAAAAGCTTTTTGTTTCACAATATAAGTTATTGGTATTTACAAATTTACTATGTTAAGATTGCCTAGACTAGAGAGTGGATGAGCAGGCGGACCGACGATGGCCGTCACATTCGGACTTACAAGGAGCACCGTTGCTCTGATCCGCACCAAACTTGGCACAAACACTATTTATGACAATAGTCACACACAAAAAAAAAACGAATAAAAAAACTAAATTGCACACATAAGGGGCGCTACAGCAGTGTTACAGCAGTGTTTAACACTTCAAATGGCCATAGCTCAGTGACCATTGCTCTAATCCAGGGGTTCCAAAAGTTGGGGTCGGGACACTGACAGTGGGGTCGCAAAATTATTTTGGGTCATAAAAAAAAACATTGTTTTTTTATTTTTATGACAAATAATGACAAATAGTACATTTTACTATTTTAATACATTACAAATGCGCACCGAACGTTTATGTGCAAAAATGACCTCCAGGATTAGGTAGGTCAATGGCCGCATTATTTTGGGGTCGCGGGCTGAAAAGTTTGGGAACCCATGCTCTAATCTAATCGCAATATAGGACTGAATTTCAAAATCCAGTAAAAAAAATTTATCTCTTGAGTCAAAAGTTTATACACTCTCAATCTATATCAATGATTACTATCACAATATAAATCTATTTAACACTTATAGTAACAAAAAGAATATCACTTAATGCACCTTTCACTGATGCTGGAAGTCAATGGAGGCCGGATTGTGCTGAAACTTTGCCCATCTAAGGAGATGGTACTGACGTACTGAGCTGAGGTAATCTAAATAGGTAATCTTTTATAGTCAATAAAATCGATTAATTTGATAACTTTTTGCACCCCTAGTCTTGATGAAAACTAGTTCCAGAGCGGTACAGATGAACATCCATGGAGTATTATTTATTCGTACCCTTCTGACAGCATCTTCTTGATCCTCTCCTTCTCTGAGGTCAGCTCTACCTCGGCACTCTTACTGCGCACCAGTTTGTCCGGTTCCCCTGGACCGTTGACCGTCAGGAGGGGGGGGGAGTGGCGGTCCTCAGACAGTTCCTGAAGAACAAACAGAAAAAACAGGTACATGCTGAGTGGCGGTCCTCAAATGGCTCCTGAACCACAGACACAAAAACGGGTACATGCCGAGTGGCGGTCCTCAAATGGCTCCTGAACCACAGACACAAAAACAATTACATGCTGCTGTGTCAATGAACTGCTGTTATTACTCTGCGTTTACAGTAGAAGTGTACAGCAGTGGTTCTCAAACTTTTTCATGTCAAGGACCCAAATGGATGTGTATTTGGCCGTGGACCCCCATCTGAAAATGTTTTGCCAGGGACCCCCCAGGAGAGAAGATAAATGCAAATTCTTTCAAAATATTTGAATCATTTTGGGAAACATATTTTTATCATAGCAGATGTACAAGCTCGCACAGCAGCACGAAGTGACGCGCTGTGAGCTTGTACAGCTACTATTTTTGTATATAAAATGTATAAAGTGGTTAAAATGACTGTGATGTGCTGTATTAACAAATTTAGCTGGGGGGCCCCTGGAACCCCCCCAAAGGACCCCTGGACCCCACTTTGAGAACCACTGGTGTACGGGCCATGAAATGATTTACTTCCTCTAACAAGTGGAGTCACCCAGGGAAGCATTCTTCTAGGTCCACTGTTCTTTTTGCTATATATAAATGACATGCAGTCAGCCTGTGACTGCAATCTGTATCTTTTTGCTGACGATGCGGCTCTTCTTGTCTCCCATCAAGACAACTTTTAGAGGTACACGTAGAAAGAGTGCTTAGTTTAGAGCTACTCAAGATCAGCTCCTGGTTAGTGGACAATAGGCTACATCTTGGTAAAACAAGAGTCGATTCTCTTTGTGTCCAACACTATACTAAAGAAGTCCCCTGGGTTCAGAGTTGTAGTTGGTGACTTTGAAGTTTCGGCTAAGGACTCAATCAAGTACCGTGGCAATATATTAGACAATAACCTATCCGGAGAGAGCATGGCACTGCAGGTCATAAATAAGATTAATCAAATAGTGAAATTCCTTGCTAGAACATCTTCATTATTAAATAGAAATGCTCTAAAAATATTGGCAGGGGCTCTGGTCCAATGTCATTTTGATTATGTAAGCTCTTCATGGTAAAGTACACAGGCATATTTGCAACTTTGAAAGATAAGCTACAAAGTTCACAAAATAAACTAGTTAGGGTTATCCTAAAGCTCCACCCCAGAACACACCTTCTCCCTGCTCACTTTAATAACCTCAAGTGGCTCAGATTAGTTTCATTAATACAACTGTGGTTGGTCCACAAGATAAGAAACAAGGTCACTCCGAGATATCTCCATAATTATTACTCTGACGTTCATAATCATTTCACAAGACGTAGCGCCACCGACCTTGTTTTATCTTTATTTATTTTAAATGTATTGTACATTGTACTGCATGCTGTATCTTTATACTATTCCTTTTCCTCCTGCCTTTTGTGGAATGTACATCCACGTACCCATGTCTCTTGCACACACACACACACACACACACACACACACACACACACAAGAAAAATAATAGTAATTTAACTCACTCCTAAACACTCATGACATGCACACACACTGACTTATTATCACTTTTCATATACATCTCACATTTTACAAGGGGCCGCAATGGAAATAAGCTTTTAGCTTTTTTGTTTTATCCTTTTGATAGGGATGTATTTCTGTACATAAACATTGTCAATAAACATATCAATCAATACTTTACAACACAACGCATTGTGAGCTTAATTGCGATTATCTCAAATCATTGTGATTACGTAATAATTGTGACAGGCCTAGCCAACCAGCCACAAGAACCCCCACGGGGCCAACTAAATTCCCCTTTATGCCAAAAATAACACTAAAACACATCTAGTCAGCAAAGGTAAAGGTAAATAGTCACATAAGCAGATTGAAGAGAAAACAATTAAGGTAAACAATGAACCTAGTCAAACAACATGCTAAATAGCATATTATACATGGGTACACGTAGCTGTACATTTGTGGTCAAGAAAAACTAATCTACAGTATATAACAAAACAACATATATCTGCATAGTAAACTAGCATCTATTGAACAAAAGGTGAAAAGAAGGTTTTCAAGGAGAGAGGCGTGCTAGGGAGTGAAGTGGAATCTAAAGAGGTGAGTGCTTAGTTGTGTCTGAAGAGTTAGGTCTAGTTAGGTCCCCAATGCAGTTATGACTGCATTGGGGAGTTTATTCCACAATGTGGGAGCCAGGAGGGAGAAGAGTGTAGGACTGTCTAACTTTGGGTAAAAGACTCTGCAGAGTTAAGACCAGAACTGTGGTTAATATGTTCATTACTGTTATCTCTGAAGACACCAAAACATATTCCAAACCAAATGTAAAGTTGTTTTGCAAATGAATTATTGAATCTTAAGTGCCGATGCTTGGAGAGTACACTAAATCATTTATTTATCCAGACTTCTGAAGATTGCTCGGTTTTGCAGCAACATTGCAGTACTACAAGTTCTCCATTACTTGACAAATCTGGGCTGCATGCGCTGGCCTCAGTCAGTAAGTAGCGTGGATTCCAATCAACAACACATCCTGACAGTCAATCCCCTGGAGCAGACTGAAAGCATGGCGGGGAGCCGTAAACAACAGTTACATTCCATATTCATTGGCGTTGGCCTGGTGCATTCAGACGCCTTCAGCAAGACAAGACAGCCACAGCATCTATGCCTGTTATGTCTCTAGAGTTACAGTATATCGTCTCTGTCGGGTGGAAACCTGTCCAAAACTGTTACTTTTCAGGATTCAAATTCAAAAATAGAAAAAATAGCAGATCTACAAACTCGGAACGCGGCGCTTTTGATACTTTTGTGTGCCGCTGTAGTATGATAAAGTAGGGCGTTAATTTACAAAAAAACACAAAAGGTTAAAATATGGAGAAAATAGGTTTCTGCCCGATAGTGACGATATACTTGCTGTCAAGGCAGAAACCTTGTATCTCCAATTTAACATTCTACTTCGTCATTGAGGAAGAAATGATATGGCTGCTTATATCTAACCTTTATACAGTATGTTACTATCACTTATAATACTTCTACTATACATTATGATATTTGACAGCTTGTAAGAGCCTAAATGTCTCCACTAGGCCTAATAGCTATTGTTTTGGTACAGCCTATCTTGTTATGGTTCAGTTTGTCCTTCAGGCAGCTACAGTATAACTATGATCTCTGCCCTGTGCTCGTGGCAGAACTACCGTACCACTGACATGAGTGTTAATATACTTCTGACCATGATATCATGTACATAAAGCATAACCACCTCCACCTAGAATATTGACTCCTATGTGCCTTATCGATTGCTGATTTATCCAGAATTCCACGACATCATACTACGCGTGACACAAAGTAAGCAGGTCGGAGAGGCTTATTGTCGGTATCAGCCAATACACGCGTGAGTATATCCCTGTTACAATGTGCTAGATAGACTCCTGGGAGATGGATTTCTGAGGTGGAGCGCCACACCTACCATCAGCTCCCAGTACTTACTGCAGGACTTGCCGTGCCACCCAAGCCGTGCTACTCATACGCCGAGTTGGCCGGTGCCCGGGATCGAACACATGACCCTGTGGTCCAAAGGCGAGAGCTCTACCGCCTGAGCTACCCGGTCGGTAGCTAAACACAAAAGCAGCAAAAAAATGCCGACTTCTGACGATTTCCGCTACTTACGGTGTGCCGTGATCTTTCTTAGTTTCATCATAAAACACAAACAAACTGCTTCACAATGGTGCTGGTTTCACCAATGCTGGTGTAACCTGTAAGAGAACCGCTTAGAAATCAATATTTTGTTATTATGTTCCCCCAGAATAGGGACACTACAGTTCAAGTGGTCAATATTAGGTTACAAGGTGGTCTTTATTGTTACATCTTATGTACATGCACATATTATTTAATGTATGTTATGTTCTCAATATACAGTAGCTATAACTAATTTCAAAGACCACTATGCATATTAGGCCATCACACTGAGAGTGTACTAAATGGAACCAAATGGACCCGCAAAGGTTCCATTTGTATTTTGTACACTCTCAGTCTAAGTTACAGACCTGTAAGGGTTTGTATGATTCTTATCTATCAATCATAAAGCTGGGGCCCCGTAACCCCCCCCCCCACCCCCCCCCTCAAGGACCCCTGGGGGTCCCCAGAACCCTCTTTGAGAACCACTGCTCTGTAACTCTGTAGATATAACTCTATATACGCTATAAGCTGTAACTCTAAGCTATTAGATATAACTATATTAGCTATGAGCTATAACTCTACAGTTCCATGCATATATATATTAGTCATACTAATATGAGTGTATGGTTCTGAGGAGGAGGCCCAGCTGGTCAGAGTGTTATCTTGTGCTGCAGTACAGCAGATGGCTCATGAATGCTAATGGGATTTACATTCAAAGGAACACTGGCTCAGGTTATCTGAGGATTCTCTGTCCGCACAAACTGAGACCGTTGTGTTTGTTACGGCTGAAGATTAACCACTTGAGGGGGGGGGGGTGCCAAAATTAGCAGATCTACAAGGTCACGACGCATCGAAACACAACATTTTACTGCTCCTAGTATTGATGATTTCTTGTATAGCATTGTATGTCTTGATTGAATACAAAGGACTCAGGGCTTTTTGTGTTATCCTTTTAGCATTATTGTATAACTGTGCATCTGTACTTTTTGCAAACTATTAATAAAGTATTCAATCAATCAAACGTGTTGTGAGCTTGTAGATCGGCTCTCTTTGGTGAAGAGATTTGGTGTAGAGGGGGAAAAAGCGGTCCAGAGCCAACTCATGTCCAGTTTACTAAGTGTAGAGGGTTTAACCACTTAAAGCCCATGTTATATGGTTGACCGGAGTCCCTCAGGGCCCTTTACTGGTGTCTTTTCTGTCTTCCGTTATTGTGGGGAAAAGCTTTCGCTGAAAATAGCCGCTCGACAAGCTCACAACACGTCGCAACGCGACGTGTTGTGAGCTTGTCGATCTGCTATTTTCGGCGAAAGCTTTCCCACCAGTAAGGATGCTGCGGTTTAAGTCCAACCTTTATGCTGCGGGCAGATACAAAAGATACAAAAATACACAGCGTATTTGTCGCTCCGTCGCTTTGTATCTGTGTTGCTCGACGCGGTCGTTGACGTCATGAAGCGCTGCGTCATCGGAGCTACAGTTGTAGTTTTGTATCTTTGTATCTGGAAGTTGAACCAAGCTCAACTTCAATTTGTATCTTTGTATCTTTTGTAGCAGCTACAAACGTCGGATGTTGCTTTGTATCTTCATGTCGCTGGCTTACATTGAAAACGAATGGTAGACTGTGTCTTTGTATCTGCCCGTGTGAACGCGGCATTAGGCCCTGATGTCTCTGTCACCGTCAGCCTCAAAACCAACCCAGGTTTCATGCCTCACAGATTGATTTTCAAACAATTTATCGCAATAGCTCACTACAAGTCAGTTGCATCTCTTCTGAAAAAATAAAAAAGTAAATCAAAGGAAAGATTGAAGAATTTCCCCAAGTACACCGCTCTCTCTTTCTTACTTTCTTCTTCTCTCTCCCGAGTCTCTCTCTCTCTCTCAGAACAACCACAGTTAGGGTTATACAGTATGTCCTACACAGCGGCCTTGGCAACAGCAGCAGCAGTAGATGTGTGTATTATTAATTCCATCCTACTCAGCCTGCCTCTGTTCCCCCTGAGGACATCTGCTTTGTTTTCTACAGCCTGCCTGCCTGCATGCTCTCTGGCTATCTTTAGAGATCGTCCCTGTCGGGTGGAAACCTCATGTGTCAAAAACTGTTACTTTTCAGGATTCAAATTCAAAAACAGCATAAGCAGCAGATCGACAAGCTCGAGCTTGCAGATCTGCTACTTTTGATGCTTTTGCGTGACGCTGTCAAGCATGGCGTTAATTTACGAGAAAGCACAAAAAGCTGGAATATGGAGGTTTCTGCCCGACAGCAACGATAACCTTGATGTCTTGTGGAAAACTTGTATGTCCAAAACCATTACTTTTCAGGAAATGGGGGAAAAAATAACCTGTGTTACAATGGATCCAATGTAGTTATTGTTTAGCCAAAAGCTCTTGTTAATACTTCGATTGGTTCCAATATTTACAAAACCCACAGACACACTTAAGCACCTCACTTTTCAATTGGCTATTTTCGTTACTTGTGCGTGACACTCTTGTACGACAAGGTAGGGCATTAATTTACGTAACAATATAAAAAGTTGAAATTTGGAGATACAAGGTTTCCGCCCACAGCGACGATATTGGATGAAATGAATTTATGAAAACACACAGTAAACTTGATGAGGGCGTTCAAAGACGAAGTGGGGCACTGAAGTCCAGAAGAAGAAGACAAGAGAAGAGAAGAGAAGAGGAGAGGAGAGGAGAGGAGAGGAGAGGAGAGGAGAGGAGAGGAGAGGAGAGGAGAGGAGAGGAGAGGAGAGGAGAGAGAAAGCCAGTCATCCACAGAAGAGGAGAAAGAAATCAAAGCTGGAGACCAAAGTCAGCAGGCTCGCCTCAGGCGTGAATTATTTATACTCAGCATCATGTTTAACTCATATAGGGATTACAAATGTACAAACGTTTCCCGTCCCCTTCTCTCATCTTTGACCGACGAGTCATAGCCGGGCGGAGAAACAGAAACCTGATGTGTGCTAATGACCGACACAATCTGCTAATTAGGCTGAGCTGAAAAGAACTCCTCTAAAAGATTCACTCTAAAAAGCTCCCTCTCTGTCAGTGGTGGAAGGTACTGTAACTAAGTACATTTCGTTGCTTTCGGGCAGAAACCACTTAACTTTTTGTGATTATACTACAGCGTCACACAAGAGTATCAAAAGTAGCAGATCCACAAGCTCAAAACGCGGCGCGAAGAGACACGTTTTGAGCTTGTAGATCTGCTACTTTTGCTATTTATGAATTTGAATCCTGAAAAGTCACAATTTTGGACATATGAGGTTTCCACCCGACAGAGAAGATTTACTCAAGCACTGTACTTAGTATCATTTTGAGGTACTTTTACTTTACTTGAAAATGTTTCGATAATTCATACTTCTACATCTCAGAGGCAAATATTGTACTTTAGACTCCACTACAGTTATATGAAAACTAGTTACTAGTTACTCTGCAGATATTGATTATTATTACAAAACATACATTGACCACTTAAGCACAATTTTATTCTTTATTATCTGCAAGCTCAAAACACGTTGTGAGCTTATAGTTTATCTATTTTTAGAAAAGTTTGACAAATTTGAAAGAATATATTGATGCCAATACTTGTGTAATTTGATTTAAGTAAAATTGTGAATACAAGCCAGAGTACCGGTATGTTAATATTGTGGTATTGCTACTTTTACTGAAGTAAAGAATCAGAGTACTTCTTCCACCACTGCAAATGTGTTGTGGGTTTTTTTCCTCACGTCGTTTACACTGCTCTCCGCCTGCAAGCGCCCGCCAGCGCTTTGAAGTCGACTTTTATCACGCAGCGGCTAAATTATTGAACACGGCGCAAGTTCATGTAACGATGATGAACCCTGAAATCCCAGAGAAGATCCATTATGCAGGCAGAGGGGGATTCTGGGAAATACGTTTACAACAAGAGAGCTATAGCATGCATGACCCCACTTCCTGTGTCTGCCTGGGGCCTGGGGGAGAGGGGGGGGCGGTCCAAACTCACCTGGGACAGCTGAGAGATGAGAGGTTTCCATGATGCAGCACAGGGGACCCGAGAAGAGAAGAGAAGAGAAGAGAAGAGAAGAGAAGAGAAGAGAAGAGAAGAGAAAACATGAGCATACTCTATTTCAGTGCTTCATCGCTGGGAGTGAAGTACAGTTTGCATGTTTGCAGTTTGCAGGCTTTTAGAGTGAATCTTGCATGTGTATTTCACCATCAAAGTGTAGGTTCAGATAAATATTGGTTCACTGACAGACACAGTCTCCAGAGAGTTCAAGTGTGTTCCTGGGTTTTGCTTTTTGTAAAGTGGCATCATGCGTGCCGTTAGCATTTAGTAGAGATGCTGCTAAACTGTTACTTTTAATGAAGACGGACAACTGTAAAGGCTAAAACACAGTACGCGAACGCAGTGGCGGAACAACTGAAAGCCGGGCCGGGAGGCACAGTGCAGTGATCAGGCCCCCCCTGCGCGCGTGCGTGGGTGCACATCCCGCACGCGCGAAAATTTGCACATCCCGAAAATTTGCACATCCCGCTCGCGGGCACATCCCGCTCGGTCACTTTTTGGGGGGCTTTTTGTCACTTTATTTCGGTTTTAGGGTTAGTGTAGGTTTGGCTAGGGTTATGTTGTTTAATTCTTATTTTTGCCTGATTTTACCGATTTATTATCTGACGGCCCGGGCCCTCCTGGGTCGCGGCCCTCCCTGGCCTCTCCGGACGCTCCGCCACTGCGCGAACGGTGCATTGGAACAGCCACCCCCGTTATTGTCTCCGCCAGGCCGATACTATGTTTTCGCCCCCGTCCGTCCGTTCTGTGTCTGTGTCTGTGTGCAAGCTGTAAGTTTGATTTTTCTGATCCCATTCCAAGTGGCTATGACCAATGTTTGTGGACCTGTAATCCGAGGAGCACACTTTTCTAGTTGTCTATTGACCTACCCCACAGCGGTGGCATATTGGAACACGCCAATACACACGTTCCAATACGCCATTGCTGTATTTCCAGGTGTCAGCGTGCAGTAAAAAAATATTTGTGTTTGTTCTCTGTTCTCCCTGCAACGCTTTCAGTTGATGCTATGTGCTGCACTTCACGCACGTCAATACTGCTGCGATGGCGCTGTGAAATTGACTCAATACTACGGTGCGTCAAAGAACTGTTGATGACCTACAAGCCAGGTTTCCTTTCCATTTTCAGTCCTTATGTTTTTCTACACATGCCGAGTTCTAGCTTGAAGAAGTAGTTTTATAGCTCAGTGTGAGTCCAAAAACCAAAGCCAGACAAACAAGCTTGTTTCCTGGTCTGAAAACCAGGCCACTGCAAAATTCCACACAGTTTCTCTATTCTTCTTATCCTGTAATGCTGTTATACCCTGAATTTCCCCCTTAATAAAGTTTCTAATCTATCTACCTATCCATCTATCCATCTAATTAATCTATCTATCTATAAAACAGCATCCATGCTGTGTCGAGTCTCCCTGGAAAAATTAAGACAAAACCCCTCCATAATACCTTTTTTAAAACACATGAAAACCCAGAAGGAATTGGTGATTGAGCGCCTGCAAATCCCTCTCTCTCTCTCTCTCTCTCTCGTTGCTCTCTCTCTCTGGTGGAACGTGCTGCCCAGAGGCAATATACAATTACACCTTTTCAAACCGATGACAATAATTGTTTTGGGATAGCTTGCAATTATGAAAAGGCATGGGGGGTAGTGGTGGGGGCTTTATAATAGAGGATTCTAATTATAAAAAAGTTCATATTACTTTGAGTATTAAAGGTATAATGACATTCATTTTCACTTTTTTTATTTTCAATGTTTTATTTGGGGTTTTATGACCTCAATTACACCCAAAAAACCTGAACTTAGAACATTCAGTGGATTTTCTGTGGTCTGGGGTTTTCTGAATAATTAGGCTGAAAAGTAATCTGAGCTTGGCCCTTCGACAGTGAGGTCACAGTCGATTAATCCCGCCCACTCTCCTCCTCGCCCCTCCCCTCCCCTATCCTTTCCTTTGGGGGGGGGGCGGAGCAGAGGCGATGATTGACAGGCAAAATCCCTCACCAGCGACACCCGCAGGCAAAGATTTCTTTTTTCATTGCAGTTGAAAAGGCTTTAGAAATGTGAGAGAAAAACACCTGCCATGGATCACTGGAATGGAATTTTCACTTAAAACTTTTTGTACACTTTTGAAGGACCAGGACAAAGACTTTGAATGTGGTGTAAAAGTGAATGTCATTAAACCTTTAAGTAAGTTTGTACTGAAAAGATTAAAAGATAAGCTGTAATCTTTACTGTGCTTGCAAAATCGTTTCTTCTGGTTCACATAAAGTATTATCTATTTTCAGGGGCAAATGTGAAAAGTGAAATGCCCCCAGGCTAAAACAAATCTCACAAAGTTTTGCTAGGCCGCCCAAATCTGTGATTTGAGAAACAGCGTGAAACCTTTGCCTTTATGAAATATCCGAGATCATTAGGGTCTTAGATTAGATTAGATTAGATGTCTTTATTATCCACAAGGGAAAATAGTTTTGCTCAGGTCAATGCATACATTCAACAAGACAATACAAAAATAAACACCACAATTAAAACACCTACTGTAGCAAAGTACTTCAATTCTATAAAAGATAAAAAGTTCAAAAAAATTTAAAGGGACTTTAACACATTGATTGCCTAGATCGAGTTAACTCGTTTTTAAGAAAGAAAAAAAGAATTCAAAAAAAAAAAAAAAAATTTTTTAATTTGACCCAAAGACCAAGGAGATATGATTAGTCGAAGATCTAGACTCCTATCCACTTCCTTGTTAACTTAAAACTTTAAAATTTTGTATCTCAGCTCCTGAGTACTTTTTTTTTTCAATGAAAAATCTCTGGCAATAAACTGCAAAAAATCTGAAATAACTCAGGCAATCAATGTGTTAAAAGAAAGCAATGTCCTCTCCACACTTGTGGAGCACCCAGCCTGTGTTTGTTTCATGTGTGTGTGTGTGTGTGTGTGTGTGTGTGTGTGTGTGTGTGTGTGTGTGTGTGTGTGTGTGTGTGTGTGTGTGTGTGTGTGTGTGTGTGTGTGTGTGTGTGTGTGTGTGTGTGTGTGTGTGTGCGCATGTATGTAGGTCCATGGAGCGATTAGCACAGAGTCCAGCTCATCCAGGTGCCTGTGTGTGTGTGTGTGTGTGTGTGTGTGCGTGCATGGGGGGGGGGGGGGGGCATTAGCGAGCAAGTCCAGTTCAATCAGGTGAGGTGGATCAGGTATTAGGGGGTTTGTGTTTGTTTAGAAGCCTAATGGCTGAGGGGATAAAACTGGCACTACCCTTTGCCTTCCTAAATAGAGGCACCATATCTCCTACCCGAGGGCAGGACCTTATCACCAAGCTATGACCTTGCCAGAGCTGCATCCTCCTGTCTACCCTGCTATACGGTTAAGAATGTTGGAGAATGACAGAATATGATCTCCACAAACTGTCAACCTTTCACACCAAAAGCCTACGGAAAATACTGAGAATATTCTGCCCCAAAACCATATGCAACCAACATCTTCTCAGCCTGTGTAAACAGGACAGCATGGCTACCATCCTTATGAGAAGGGGGTGAAATGAATTGGGCATGTAATCCGTAGAGAGCACGACAACATCACCTAAGCTGCCCTTCACTGGACCCTCAGACGGTAAACGTATAAGAGGCCTACCGAAGAACGCCTGGTGTAGGACAGTGGAGGGAGAGCTGAAGACAAAACATGGGAAAATTCTCATTCTACCACTATGCCACCAAAATGTGGAATGCCCTGACACCGTCCCTTAAAAAATGTGGATCACTGGATTCCTTCAAAACAGGCCTGAAAAAACGTCTTTCAGGAGACAACAAGGGGAGGTAAACGCATTTTTCCCATAGAAAGGAGGTGACATTCACTGCCGACATTTTTTCTCCTTTGTACATTGTTTTGTATGTGTTGTTGATATGTTTTATTATTATTTTATTATTTTTATGCTATACTGATGAATTGAATACATAGGTCCACAATGGAAACAAGTACCCAGGCCTTTTTTGTGTTATCCTTTTAGCCTAAATGTCTGACTGTACCTCGTGCCGTTTACATTTCTGACTAATAAAGTATTCAATCAATAAATCAAAGACCCTGCATCACACCTGGGGTACTCTGAAGACACTGGCCCAGAACAGACAGGAGTGGAAATCCTCTGTTGCTGTCCTACATGCCAGCCGGCATAAAAGGGCAGTAAGTAAGTCATTAGGGTTTTATGGAAGATGCTTCTGAACATCAATTTACAATTTAAGCAATAAAATATGTTTTCTATTGCTAGTTTGACCCATTATAATACTCTTTAATCTCATAAAAAAAAGTCTGAAATCAGTCGTGGCGGCTGGCAACTTGAATCCATGTGCTCCCCACTGTAGAGCCCTCAATCTCTTTAGTTCCTCTTCCCCGCCAATCAGAAGATTTCCAAAGATTTCTCATGTGCAAATTAGAGTGTCTACCCGGGAGTCATGTTTACATCACACAAAGACAAATATTAGAGGGTGTTAGAGGTTTTTTTTTATCCAGTGGGGAAGGTGCTAAAATGACAGAATGCAAAAAAATCCAGAAACCATGAAATATTAACCACTTAAACCCTATATACGAAGTCGACCGACGTCCCCCCGGGCTCTATACTAAGCCCCCTCCTGTTTTCGATCCACACTAAATATCTTTGACGAAAATAGCCGACCTACTGCTCATAATGCATCGGAACAACAACGTGACGCATTGTGAGCTTGTGGATCCGCTATTTTCGCCAAACGTTCTCCAACACAATAGGGACCCGTTCATGCGGTTTTCAGTCCCTTTTTGAGCCTACTAGCATGTGACATCACTGCACCAAGCGCCATCTAAGTACATCTAAAACCTGTTTATTTATTTATCTGAGAGCCGCCCTGCACTCGTTTCCTTGTCTTGTACAGAGCTACAGTTGCTACAGATTTCCTTTCATTGAGACCCCAAACCCCTTATCATTAATTCATGGACGGGCGCATCACGGCTTACATTCCTACATACTGCACCTTATACCGTGTCTTAAAAACACTGTGGCCTATTTCCAGTGTTGCCAGATTTTGCGAGAGAAATAAGCAACCCATATAACATCGGCTATTAGAAAATAGCTCACAACGCGTTGGATCAATCTGCAATTTTCAAAATAATCTGGGGGGGGGGGATATTTTGCACAAAATATTTCCAGATGGGGTTCCGTGGACAAATACATATTCATTTGGGGGTCCTTGACATGACAAGAAACACTGGTTTAAACAGACGCAACAATGAAAAAAACGAATTGGCAGCAAGCCCAAATAAGCAACTACACTTTAGAAACAAGCCCAAAAAACACAACCCACAACTACCAAATACAAGCGACTTTACAGAAAAACAAGCCCAAAGTCGCTTATAATAAGCAGACATGGCAACACTGCCTATTTCTGTTGGCTTTCTTTTGTTCTTGATATTTTTTTAACGTCCAGAGGCCGTTTGAAATATTGATAAATGCTCTTTTCAGGAGCCTGTGGCGTCTCTCTCCATCGTATAGGATGACGTTGCTGTCGGGCAGAAACCTCTTATATGCATATTCTAACTTTATGTGTTTTTTTCGTAAATGAACGCCCTACGTGATCATACAACAGCGGCACGCAAAAGCAATCAAAAGTAGCAGATCCGAAACTCGAAACGTGGCGCAAAGCGACGCATTCTGAGCTCGTCGATCTGCTACATTTGCTGTTTTTGAATTGGAATCCTGAAAAGTTTTGGACATGATTTGGACAGAGACGATGAGTAACAGTGCCAGCAGAATGACAAGGATCACAGGCAGCACGGGTTGCTGTAAACGAAAGAAATTGACAAAATACACTTTCTTAAAGTAATACTTCACGCAAAACAATGACTTCTTTTCTATCAATTACCCATCCCACAAAGCCTTGAAATACATTGAAAAGCAAACTGTGGAAAACATCAAAAGGGAAAAACAAAAACAAAACTAATATCCCACAGGCAGGTAAATGGAACAGGTCACTTGACAAAACACGTTTCCAGTGGCCAATTATAACATCATATGTAGAGTTTGAGTATAAAGTGACAGAGGAAACAAAAAGAGACCATAAAAGATTTATGTGACAGTTGGCTTATCTTAGCTAAGAATAATGTGCGCTTCACTAGATAGATTGTTTTTGTCATGGATTTTCAAGGTAACAAAGAAGAATGAAAAATCTCACACCATATACTTTGTTGGCGTCAGCAAATAGCGTATTGAATTATTGGCTCAGGGATGCGACAAAAACAAAAGAAAATCTCCATGAATTCGAGGCTTCATGGAGTGAGTAATTGATAGAGAAGAAGTCATTTTTTTGGGTGAAGTATACTGTGTAACTCTTTCCTTCACACACAAAGTCCATGTGCAGCGGCACATATAGCCACAGAAAATGTGTCTTTGGGAGAACTGACATACAATGTAACACTTTCCATTCAACACTTAAGACATGCAATACAGCTACATAAGCCAAACCACCATCATCATAATCATCATCATCCCAATAAAAAAACACACAACTAGACACAATTCACAAACCACGCTTCATACTGTATGACTTCAGTGTTAATGAAAGGAAGTTTAGGATGAAATGAAGAAAATGTGCACTTGAATTTATTAAACTAGCGACCCCAAGAGCGCCCCCTTAGAAAATCATTGCTTACAGCGTGGGGGTCCGCGGACGAATGCATATCAAACTGGGGGTCCTTGAGATTTGAGGTTGAGAATCACTGCTTTAACCCAACCTAAGACCTAAGACAAATGCCTCCTAAATCAGTAGTTCTCATCCTTTTTCATGCCAAGGACCCCCAAAATGATATACATTTGGCCGCGGACCCCCCATCTGAAAATGTTTTGTGCCACCACTGTTTTAAATCCTAAGACTTTTCAGAAAAACTTGTTTTGTTGCTATATATATACTGTAGACTGTAAAATCTAAAACGTCACAGATGCTTTCCTGTTTTTAATGGGTTAATCCTTACATAGCAGAGCTTCCTCCTATGTGCCCGCTTCAAGGCACATAGGAGGAATTCATCTTTGTGAATAAAGGTCATGGGTCTATGATAAACTGCATTCGTTATTGCCTGGCTGATAATCCCTCTCTCTGCATACTTGGTTTTTAACTAGCATCAATTTAGAGGCTTGCCAAGGCAACTGTTGTTAAATCTTTTTACTGTGGTTGGTTGTTACCAGTATGCCTTTTTTTTACTCTGCAGATTTAATGTCCATATATTTTAATGACAGACAATGCTCTATGTACACTACAGTATACTGTCTGTCTGCCTGTCTCTCTATTCGTCTATCTATACACATGCACACACTAGTATACATTTGTTATTATATTGCATAGCGTCTCTGTCGGGTGGAAACCTCCTATGTCCAAAACTGTTACTTTTTTCAAATTCAAATGTAGCAGGTCCACAAACGTGGCGCGAAGCGACACCTTTGTCCATCTTGTGGATCTGCTACTTTTGCTGCTTTTGTGTGACACTGTAGTATGATCAAGTAGGGCGTTAATTTACAGGGGAAAAAATAGATATATATTAGATATACTGTTGATAACGATATTATTCAATATTTCATCCTATAATATCACATTTAAGATTAGATTAGATACAAGGAGAACACAGAGCAGTCAACAGAAGGTTTAGTGTAGAGGTGTGTTCTTACAGCTCTGAACATTCATTCATTATGTTTCACATCAACGACTGCTGTCTTATCTACTAATCAATACTAACCAGGCTGCATTGTGTCTGCTCAGCCATGTACTGGAGTGTGTGTGTGTGTGTGTGTGTGTGTGTGTGTGTGTGTGTGTGTGTGTGTGTGTGTGTGTGTGTGTGTGTGTGTGTGTGTGTGTGTGTGTGTGTGTGTGTGTGTGTGTGTGTGTGAAACATACAACAAAATGTTGTTTAGTGCTTAAAATCAAATAGCAGCATCACCAAAGAAATACAGATGTGTGTGTATGTGCCATATATAGACCGTAAAAATATATCGTCACGCCCCTGGTTTCTACAGACCGTAAATTAAGCCTATTTTCCACATACCCTACTTTTACTTTATCATCAATTTTAATTTAATTGCTTCCGACACCAGCAGGGGTGAAACAGCGAGACTACAGGCCATTCATATGAACTGTCACTTCCTATATAGACTCAATTTACGATCCGGATGCTAGCCCCTTGGTATGTGCACTTGCGTGTGTGGTGTTCGCGCGTGTGTGTGCTGATGTAGGGGTGTATAGTTCCATGGGTGGACAGAACCAGGCGCCGCCGCTCTGAACTGGGTCACCCGGTTGCCGTGGTGACCTTGTGGCAGAGGCCCGTGATTGGATAAGCCCCAGAAGAACTTAATAATGATTGGTTCCACTCGGCCTCGTTTTGGACAGCTAATTACTGCCAATTGACTGGCTGATAAATGTGACCCTGTCTTTAACTACAGCTGTGTGTGTGTGCGTGTGTGTGCGTGTGTGTGTGTGTGGGTGCGTGCGTGCGTGTGAGACCATGGTGTCACTATAGATCCAATGCAAGTCCAGGGATTAACACGAAAAATAATCAAACTACTTAAAAGTTTTGTCAGGCTAAGTAGCCAAAATAGATCGCTATTTTAGCTACCATTTGCGCTGCACTCTTGCACGCTGATGAAGATGTAGATCAGGGGTCTTCAACGTTTTTCAGGCCAAGGACCCCTTAGCTGAGAGGGAGATGAAGCAGGGACCCCCACTACATATTGCAGTCTTGTGCTGCTTTGTTTTTGTTTTTAATTGTTTTGTCTTTTATTGTACGCAATGCCATGTGTGTGTATGGTTTATGTGTTATGACCGAAATAAACTTTAACTATAGCTAACTATTGTATAAAAGGGGTCACAGACGAGGCAATGTTTCTGTCTGACAGTGACGCTCTACGTGACGGTTGGCAGATCACAGTACATTTTGATAGCAATACTTTTGTACTTTTACTCAAGTACATTTTTAATACAGGACTTTTACTTTATTATTATTTCTACATTGCCATATTGATACTTTTACTTATGTAAAAATGTGAGTACTTTTTCCACCATTGTGCGTAAGGAAACCGGAACTTCACTGGCTGGATACGTTGTACACTAAAACACTGCAGTGAATGTATTGATGAAGTAAGAGAACACCAAATCATTGCGTACGTACGAGCACCTCAGTGACGAGACATTGGAGTGGAGTAATGGCGAAAGGAGACAGATAATGTGTGTGAACTTGACTCTGTAATCTTAGCTATTGTTTCCCCTGTCATGAAGACAATGATACTGCAGCTTGTGACAGCCTGGGCTGGGTTTTGTTGTAATGATCGTGGTTCAAACTAGGTCACTACAGTGTGTGGATTTACATTGGTTGCCGTGTACATATTGCATGAAAAATTGAAGGCGCAAATTGAGTGAAAATTTGAAACATTAATGATGTATCGCATTATAAACCGGTCTGGTGAACCAGAAAACGCTTATACCAGACAGTACACCATGCCGTGCTGTCGACAGCCTGCAACTCCCCTACAAAGTCACATTTCAGACAAAACAGTCAGCATTTCTATAGCGGCCCTTTATCCAAGGTGCTATCCAAGGTGCTATCCAAGGTGCTATACAATGTACGTTACATTCTCAGACACACACAATAACACACTGACAGCAGAGGAGACAATTCAAGGCAAGGCACCATCAGGAGAGGTTAGAGGTCTTGCTCAAGGACACTTCAACACCAAGCCACGAGTAGCCTCGTGCTGCTTCCTGAGTCACTGTCGCCCCAAAATAATGAACAATCCAAGAGAGGTTAAAATTCTGCTGCTGAAAGAGCAGCATCTCTTTTATATCTGTGTTTATTCTGCCCCCATGCCTCTTCTCCTATACGCGAAAACTCAACTGTACTGGGCTTGAAACCTGTAGAAAACACTAACAATACTCCTCCTAACAGTTAATTATACGTTGGCAGCACACTGTGTCCTAACACACCAACACACACACACACAAACTGTTAACCAGTCTGCTTCTTCTTTGTCAAATCTCTTCTATTAAAATGAACTGTTCTGCATTGTTGTAGTAGAGTACGGCATGTACTGTATTTGGCCGAGAGATATAGATAACATTAGAGAGAGTGAGGGAGAGAGATTTGAGATTTAAGTTCACACTTAATTATCAAGAGGTGAACTTAATTCTCTCTCTGTCTGTCTGTCTCTCTCTCTGTTTGTCTCTCTCTCTCTAAAGTGATACAAAATAATAAAGTGACAAAACCAACAGCGTCCCATCATGTCCACTTTAACATGAATGAACATGTCCAAGTGGAGTGAACAACAAACTATCTGCATGTCCCTGTAGCAGCTGGTGTTGTTGTTGTCCGGCTGGACATGGACGGTAGGTTAACCCATTACATTTTTAATGGGTTAAATCACATTAACTGATGGACCCACAGACAGCCAGACAGACACACACACAGATCTACAAGCTCTTGCTACTTTTGACGCTTTTGAATTTGAATCCTGAAAGTAACAGTTTTGGACATATGAGGTTTCCACCCGACAGAGACGATATTTTATAGTTATTGTTATGCTACATTTCTTTGTGTGACTAAAAAACTCGGGACTTGTTTTTTGTAAATCAGAATTTAATTAGAGGATAAGCCTCTTGATGTGTATCATGTCTTTTTCAAGTGGCTCCTCGGAGCACAATGCATAAATAATTACAATGTTTTAATAAATTAAAGAATAAATTAAACAACACAAAACAGTCAACACACAAACAAAACAAACTTCTGACACAAGTGAGATGCTGTCAGACTTTTCAAAGTCTTAAAGTCTAGTGCAATGGGTTTGGTTCTCAATGTGGGGGTCAGGGGACCTCCAGGGACCCTTAACGGGTCTGTAACTCTGAGCGTGTACAAAATTACAAATGGAATCAAATTGACCCATTTGGTTCCATTTGTACACTCTCAGAGTTACATTAAAATTGAGGAGTTTTACAGTGGGCCCCAGAGATTTAAAAAAATTCAAATGGGAGTCAGTGGTCTAATGCATATCAAACTGGTGAAATTAAAAAGGTTTGAGAATGACTGTTCTGGTGTATGGTAGGCTGGCTTTAGACAGATAGGAACATTACATTATGCTATCAAGTATTGAGGTGATTAGGATTTGGTTATTAAAGGACCAGTTCACCCCCCCAAAAATCGTATTTTCTATCTATTACACACCCCATGAAGTTTTTTTTATTTAATAAGACAACTAAGACAATAATTTGTCTCCTAATGACCGATGACCCGTCATCAAATTATTGGCTTAGGAATGTGACAAAAATTCAAGGCTTCATGGGGTGTGTAATTGATAGAAAATAAGTCATTTTTGGGTGAACTACGGTACTCCTTTAAGCACTGCAGTGCTAACAGTAGAAGCATAAAATGACTCATAGACCAGAGACATTTAATCTGTCACCTTCCCGTCTCTCTAACCTGGCTCTGTCAGTTTGATTAACACTATTAACCAATTTTATTCCATATTTTGGGAGAAAACTAGCTACAGTATGTCAAAAGCTCATCGCAATGCGTTGCTCTAAGCTTGTAGATCTGTTCTTATCCCTATGCGAGGATGTCAGACGATATACTATAATAGGGCTTACGTGTTTAAAAGGAATCTGTGGGGCTTAGCTGCACTGCTCTGAAAGCAACCTCTTCATTAGGTAAGACGAGATGACATTACTGTCAATTAACACAAGGTGTGTGTGTCCCGACTGAGCAATGTACTAACAGCGCCTCACTGCTCCTAACATAGTTATAGGCTGGGAAAATTCCCAGGACAAATTTCACATAATTATATGCAAATATGCAGTGTCAAAAATACCTCAAAGCAGTGGGGACCAAGAGAGAGGTAATTGAAATGTGTCTGAAGCTCTCCTTCCTACATACACGGTCACCCCACATGTGCTGTATGTGTGCACGCGTGCACATGCATGTGGACACACTCCAGTACATGGCTGAGCAGACACTATACAGCCTGGTTAGTATTGATTAGTAGATAAGACAGCAGTCATTGATTTGAGACATAATGAATGAATTAAACACAGCTGTTCAGGGCTATAAGGACACACCTCTACACTGAACCTTCTCAATATCCCCATTATTTTAAACTTTTTGTGCACACACACGCATGTCTGGGGTTCAGTGCCTTGCCGCTCAAGGACACTTTGGCAGGGTTGGTGGTACCAGCCACCACCCATG
Organism: Gymnoscopelus braueri; assembly: GCF_963280865.1. Classification (NCBI taxonomy): domain Eukaryota; kingdom Metazoa; phylum Chordata; class Actinopteri; order Myctophiformes; family Myctophidae; genus Gymnoscopelus; species Gymnoscopelus braueri. The sequence continues at coordinate 41,946,982 of NC_137607.1, read as the reverse complement.
GCAGCTGGCAGTGGCTTGGGAGGTAGAGTGACCGACTGGGAATCCTAAGTTTCAAAAGGCCAATGCAGGTCAACCTTATCTCATCTCACGAGGAGAAAAGCCTGGCAAAGAACTAAAACAGACACCAAAAGTGTTTATAGGGCTGTTGTATGTACGTCACCCCGGAAGATATCTTTCTTTTATATTTTTTTTGTCAAATCTCAACACGTTTTTCATGCCCTGTATGTAAACAGATCTGCACAGCATCAACGTAACTTCCTTCTGGGCGGTACTTCCTGTGCTTCCATTTACGACTCTTTCAGCAGTAGCTCTTGACCAGCCTACAAATACCCGATTCTCCCTGTTACGTCCGGTACATCAGAATCAGAATCATACTATATACTATAATGGTTAGCTTACCTTACCGGTATCTGCACTAAGACTCCCGTTTATATTAAACCTGTTTGATATTGGATGATTTTATCGGAACGTAAAGCACAAGAAAATACTGACTTGAGACTAGAGACAGCTCAGACTGAGTTTCATGACCACTTTACAGAAAAGCCATCGAGATGACAGGAGCATATCACAACTCTAGCAAAACTCTCATGATTTTATTCCAACGTAGGAAATGTGTCTGTGACAGTGAAATTGCCTGAAATGTTGTGTGGTGTAAGCTGCACTAACAAAGTTGAACTGTGTAAATAACATTGAAGCATTTCCTAGACTCACCTGAGGGGCGGCGATGTTGAGCGCAGGGTTGGCCATTTCAAACCTCTCCTGGGCCTTCTCTCTGGCCAAACGAGCCGCTTCCTTCACTTCTTTAAACTGATCTGAGAACTGTGGAGGGAACATGCAGGCTGTTAACTCACTGACCTCCTTCACCTCTTTAACCCATTAAGACCTGGAACGCATATGTGTCACTTTAGATTTATTTGGCTATTAAAAAATAGCAGATATACAAGCTCATAGCGCGGCACTCGTCCCAAAACACGCTCACCCCCCCCCCCTCCAACGGTTCTTGTATTCGTTTTACTGAGGTTTAGGTTAGGAATAAGTTTAGGGTTAGGCATAGTTTTACTGAGGTTAAGTTAAGTTTAGGAATACGGTTACTTTTAGGCATGGTTTTACCAAGGTTATGTTTAGGAATACCTGGTGGCGACCGTTCCATGGTCGCCCGATTAGAACCGGGGCGAGTGTGTTTTGGGGCGAGCGTTCTTGTATTCCTTTAAACTGATCTGAGAACTGTGCAGGGAACATACAGGCCTTTACTCTCACTAACATCAAAGTGTGACAACATCTCTGTCTCATCTGTATTTCACTCTTTTATGCTTAGTTACATAGGACCACAATGGAAACAAGTCCCCAGGACTTATTTTGTGTTATCCTTTTAGCTTTAAAGGAGAATTCCGGACTAGCCTTTTCCTTACCTTTATATGATGTTATTATGTCCTAGGACGAGTGGTACAGAACATTTTATTAACTCCATCCCGAGTCCACCACAACAAAAAATCAGAGCGGACGGGTCCATGCACTAGATCGCGTATTTTTATCACTCTAATTCTTTTTTGGGGTGTTTTATCTGACATTCATAATGACAGAAACCTCGCCACAGTGTTTTTGTCCAAAATGGAGCGCCGTGTTTACAAGCGGCTCGGACGAAATCACGGTTGAAATCTCGTCTTGCGAGACCTTCAGAGGGGCGCATCTAACACAACACACACACAGTTTTCTGTCATTAGGAAAGTCAGATATCACCCAAAAAAAAAAATTACCGAGCGATAAAAATACGCGATCTACCGCATGGACCGTCCGCTCTGGTTTTTCGCTGCGGTCGACTCGGGATGGAGTTACGAAAATGTTCTACTGTACCACTCGTCCTAGGACATAATAACATCATATAAAAAGGTAAGGAAAAGGCTAGTCTGGAATTCTCCTTTAATGTCTTACTGTACCACGTGCTATTTACATTTCTGTCTAATAAAGTATTCAATCAATCAATGAAGTTTATTTTTCCTTTTATTTCATTTTTTTTCCTTATGATTGTGCCCTACAACTGTCCTGGGGATTGAGGGTGGGGGAGGGTGGGATAGGGGAATGTGGTATATGTACATTTTGTTTGTCCTTTTGTGATACAACTATGAAAAAGATGATATGTACAGTATGTGCAGTATACTCGCCCCTGGGCCTTGCATTAAAACCTAATAAAAAGATGAATCAATCAAGTTTATACTCAGCAGCACACTAGCATTAGCCTGGTAAACCATCCCTGTCGCGGAATTCACATTTCATTTTCATTCAGCAGACCGTTCTGCTGAATGAATGTGTGCGTCTTGTGTACCTGCTGTAGTTGTTGTTCTGTGCCGAAGCCCAGTCCGTACACAGTGTTGGCTCTGCTGTCAGCCCACTGACCGAACTTCTGCGACGTTTTGGTGAACGTCATGTTGGGTGTGATGGTGCTGTTAATGATGGCCTGCACACACATACACACAAATGACATGATTTATTTATGTTCACATAAAGCACAAATAATGTGGTCACAGAACATATTGCATAAGCAACATAAGCACAGACACAGCAGCACATAACTGTATCAATGATACATGAAGCAGTGTCTTCAGACTATCAATAGACATACACACACACACACACACACACCCCACACTTGCGGTACAATAGACTACAGGGTTTGAAATGTAACATTTTTCAAATGAGGAACTGAAAGTCAAACAGTCTGACTCAATCTAAACGATATGGTGAATATCACCTGTATGCCCCCCCCCCACCACCTCTGTGTGTGTGTGAGTGTGTGTGTATGTGTGTGCGCGCGCATGTGTGTGTGTGTGTGTGTGTGTGTGTCTGTGTCTGTGTCTGTGTGTGTGTGTGTGTGTGTGTGTGTGTGTCTCTCTCTCACACATAGTTCTGCTCTCAGTGCACGACACTGGGTGCACAAACTGTAAATAAAACTCAGGCTTTAGAGATAGGGATAAAAATGGCCACAAAAAAAGGGAGAAAAATGACATTCATAAAATGTTGATGTCCTCACAAGTATACTAATACTGTGTGTATAAGTAGTATACTGTTTACTTTGTGTAGCCTATATAAGTGGGTGGGGTCTCACCTTGGTCCCGCCCACACTGATGATGCGGTAGACACTGCGCCCAGCATCGTAGAAGAAGGACACGGTGACAGCGTGCTTACTGGCTGGGAGCCAGTTCCTCTTAGTGGCCGGATCGATCTGGAACACATGGGCTCTGCTGCTGAAGATAGGCTGCTCCCTGGATGCACATCAACACACACACACACAGAGGTTTGGATTAGTATACTTGTGAGGACATCAACATTTTAGGACAGCTTTGAAAATAGCCGAACAATAGCAGATTAACTAAGTTTAAAATAGTAAACTCTAACCTCTAAATGTCTAATCCTAACCTCAACTACTAGAATCTGCTTTTAAAATTCTACTATACTTGTGGGGACATTTGGTCCTCGCAAGTATAGGAACACACACACACACACACACACACACACACACACACACACACACACACACACACACACACACACACACACACACACACACACACACACACACACACACACACACACACACACACACACACACACACACACACACACACACACAATTAATGAATTAATTATTACGTGATTAGCATATTGTTACATATGGAGAGTCAATTTGCATAACTATATACGCCAACCTATATATTAATTTGGAGAAAAAGAAAGTCATCATGAATTTCATCTAATATTAGATTTTAGATGAACCTGTTGGGGAAGCAGTCACTAACAGAGAGATATCATGAGTGCCTCTCCTGTTTTTTCACCTCTTTCCCTCCAGGCATCAATACAAGTCTTATCTTAATCCACAATGAAAAGTGGTACCCTTATGTTTTGTGATTCTAAATAATAATATAATAATATTGCCAAGTGTCATATCGTCTCTGTCGGTGGAAACCTCATTATGTCCAAAACTGTTACTTTTCAGGATTCAAATTCAAAAATAGCAAAAGTAGCAGATCTACAAGCTCAAGCTTGCGGATCTGCTACTTTTGATGCTCTTGTGTGATGCTTTAGTATGATCAAGTAGGGCATTCATTTACGAAAAGAGGTTAGAAAATGGAGATAAGAGGTTTCTGTCCGACAGCGACAATATGTTTTCTTTTTTAAAGATTTTTTGAATCACAACATTCGACTGAAAACAAGGGCTTAGGAAAGTTGAAATAACATTGACACTGTGAACCACAAATCCAGGGAGGATGTTATGGGCTGTATTTGCAGAGCCTGTGAGCTGTGAGCTATGTGTGTGTGTGTGTGTGTGTGTGTGTGTGTGTGTGTGTGTGTGTGTGTGTGTGTGTGTGTGTGTGTGTGTGTGTGTGTGTGTGTGTGTGTGTGTGTGTGTGTGGTGAGGGAGCAGGGAGGTCAGCTCAGGCTGTCAGTGTAATGAGGCACCAGCATCCTCTAAACATTATCGTTCCACTCCATTGATCCACTGAGCTCTCTCAAGAATGAAGAATGGATGAATTTAACCTGTGCTTCTGTGTGTGTGTGTATGTGTGTGTATATAACCTTTGTTATGTATTAAGAATATTATGTTAAAATAACATTTCATGTCACTAATAGGCATAGTGTAGGGGGAAAAGCTTGACATGATATGGCTTTAATGTAATGAGCTGTGTACTGGCTTACTTTACTTACTTATAATGGCTGTTAGGGGCTTCATATCTACAATCATATGTGTGCAATGCATTTTGAGCTTGTAGGTTGGCTATTTGTTCGATGCACAATACCTGCAGCGCGCAACCAAGTATAAGTCTGAACACCAAAAAAAAGAAGAAAAGAAATGACTGTGTTATGCCTTCTTATACACTAAATACTAATTATAGATTGTTGAGAGCTTGTGGGGTGGGCTGGTCCTTGAGGACTGTTCGAAATATCCTAGTGGTTCAGAGATAATACATTTTTTTTTTTTAAGGTTCCAAATAGGGATGGGTGATATGACTTATATTTCCCTAGATAATGATTAATGAAAGATTATTTAAAAGAAAACTACAATATTGAAAATAGCAGATCTACAAGCTCACGGTGCATCTGCTATTTTCACTATTTTTGGACGGCACCATTGTACAACAAAGTATAAAACAGGGTTAAGCGGTTAATCAGACTAATTGATTTAGTCGATTATAAACAATCTGTTCGAATGTGTCCGTGTCGATTCATTGATATACAAGAAACAATATATACAGTAGTTGCTAAATACTGGTGTAATGATCTTCTAAACACTACTGCTGATCTAATCCACACTGACACTATCTATGAATTAAACCTCTTGATATGACCCATGTACATTGAACTAAATGATGTGGATGGGAGGAATCAACATTACACGGCTAATAGCCTCCACATAATGATAATGTAATATTATGCATGTGTTGTTATGCCTCATTTACGTATAATGAGCATTATTATTTTTGCCACAACAAGGATGCTTTGTTCTCTGCAAACTGCATTAGAAGCATGTCTCTATCTATATAGGCCAAAGCCGGGGCTAGAACTGGAAGGAACAACGTTGCACTTCGATTTGCATAAAAACAACAGAACAAGGCATGATGATTTGTTTGGAGCACAGCTTAGTGAACCCAGAAGAGACCAGAGGAGACAATAGAGAAGAGAGAGAGAGAACAGGGCAGAACATTATAGTGCTACTGTAGTACGTTCACAATTCAACAACTAATTAGGGTCAGAGGAGGGGGTTAACGAAGGGAAAATTGTTAAATTGATCGGCTCAGAAAATCTAGGGGACGACAGTAAAATGCGTGAGCCGTTTCCCATCTCATAAAGATACGACACCGAAGTCAATTTGACCATCTTAAATCCTTACACTGGCTCCCTTGTGTGTCATTGAATTGATTTCAAAATACTACTGTTGGTCTATAAAGCTTTGAATGGTTTAGGTCCAAAATACATTTCTGATCTTGTACGATATCATGAACAATCCAGATTTCTCAGGTCATCTGGGAAAGGTCTGCTTTCTGTCCCTAAAACCAAAAATAAACGTGGCGAAGCAGCATTTAGCTTTTATGCACCGCATATCTGGAACAAACTCCCAGAAAACTGCAGGTCTGCTGCCACTCTTATTTATTTTAAAACACAACTAACGCAACTTTGCCGCTGCCTTTGATTGAGTGACTCTTCTCTTTTTCTTTCTCTTCTGCACTGTAATTGTATCGGTTATTTTTTTACTTCTTTTGTTTAACGCATTCTATTATAATGTCATTGTATATAATTGTGTTTCCTTTGTCTCCTCTGTACCTCGCCGAACTCCTGCACTGTGACACCTCAGCTAGAGCTATATGTGGTCGGCTGATCAGTTTCTGTACGCACCGAGAACCAGGATGAAAAGCAGAGGTGAGTGAGCATTTGTAGCGGCTGCCCCCATTGCTCTGGAACAGCTAGCCTTCTCCACATTCCATCTGCCCAGAACCTTGAGGCAAGAAATCGTTACTGAAGATTCACTTTTTCTCCCTGGCCTTCAATTCTAGTTGCCCTTGACACCATGGTGTTTGCTGCATACTGTTTGTTGTTGTAAACCCTTGGGGGTTTTTGTATTTCGTCTGTGTAATGTTTTTGTTTCTATCATTTGTTACTGACTCTTTTGTTTGGTTCTGATCACTGAACCTGTATACAGCACGTTGGTCGTTTTAAACATGCTTTATAAATCGTCTCTGTCGGGTGCAAACCTCACGTCCAAAACTGTTACTTTTCAGGATTCAAATTCAGAAATAGCTAAGGTCGCAGATCTACAAGCTCAAAACGCGTCGCTTAGCACCACATTTCGAGTTTGTAGATCTACTACTTTTGATACTTTTGTGTGACATTGTAGTATGATCAAATATGGCGTTAATTTAGGAAAAAACACAAAAGGTTACAATATGGAGATAAGAGGTTTCTGCCCGACAGCGATGAAATAAGGTTTGGGTCGAGCTGAGTTTCTTGGTCAGAAGTAACAGTATGGATTTGAAGTAGGACACACATCTTCAGCAAACCTTCCCTGAGACAAATAAACAGTGTGTTTAGAAAGATGAGATGGGGACTAAAGCCTGATTTATGCTTTAGTGGTACGATGGCGTCCCGCACCTAAAATAGCCAATCTACAAGCCCACAGCGCGTCGCTGAAGCGACACGTTGTGGGCTTGCAGATCGTCTATTTTCAGCGGAACAATACATCAGATTTAATCTCATCAGTGAAGAGAGTTGTGCTGTAAGATCTGTGGCCATTGATGTGTTTCAAAGTGACAACCGTAACGGTGAACGTTCCAACCCCATAATGAACCTCCGCTTTTGTTATTAGCTTAGATAGATAGCTATGTCTATTACTAGAGACTTTTTCCTTCTCGATACCGATTCCGAGTCGTAAACATGAGAGGATGATGTGCGCGCAGTGGAGGGACGAGCCTGTAGAGGGCGCTATTACCCGCAGCAGCTCTGGCCATTGTACATTCATAAAAGAAATGGTCTTCACCGGGTTTAATGAAAGTAGATTAAATTATGCAGTTTGTAATATCTTCTTTACTCAATAAAAATGATTTGTCGGAAGTTGGATCTGTTTGTATATAATAGCAGCATTATGCCTATTATGCCTCATTATGCCTATCTAAATCCCGAACAAAACAACAGAGTGAAGGGCGCTTCCGGTTCGTTCTACCCCAAGCATGCGCAGATTGCGCACTCTGCTCTGTGATGACGTCGCGCGGAAACCCATCTATAGAGCACTGCAGAGGGGAGCCGAGGTGTGTGTGTCTGTGTCCAGCTGATGCTCGTTGACGCTCGTTAATGTTATGTACATCAAGGCAATTATGTTTCTGCACTAATTTTTGGTTTTGAACAAGAATTTTCCTTTTGGTCCTAAAAAACGCTGCTTATCAATTAATCGGTTAATCGATCGATAAGGTTATCAATGATCAATTAATTAATTAATTAATCGATGATTTGCTTCCCTAATACCGAGTACTTTGAGAAACACTGATCTAGGAATAAATAGAATTTCCATTAATAATTGTTAAAGTGCAGCTACAAGTTAGTAAAATAATAAATAATGTAAATAGTACAGTACGAGTATAAAACAGTATAAATCGTGGTGTATCGTAATGGCATACACGCCAATACCGATAATAACCAGCATTTTAGGCCAGTATCGGCAGCTTTTCTGATCGGTATCAGAACAACTCTATCATACAACTCTATCATACGTATCCCTGTGGCAGTACTACTCACTGAACACTCACTGAATCTCACTGCAGCCATCCATACTAAACATACATTGGAAAAAGAAGGAGGCTCCTACATTTAAACATTGGCTCAATGAAATGACTAGTACACTTCACCTCGAAATAATGAAATAAGGTACTCCTTAAAAGATAACGAGTAACACTTGATGGACAGGACACCATTAGTGCGGTCGACTGTCTATTATCATCTTCACAAGTGTCGTTTTTGTTTTCCATGGCAACGGTTCACTTTATTATTTTATGTAATATCACTGAACTGGGTGGGAGGCATTGCGGGTTTTCTTTTTTTGTCTTTTTTGTACAGGGGGTCTCTTTTTTGTCTCTTTTCCTTTCCTTTTCTTTTTTTTGTCTCCTTTGGATTCTGTTGTATAGAAAAAAATAAGAATGTACATTGTGCAACTTATATTACATTTTGTAATCTTTTGTACTTAAAACATAGTTGACGAAAAAAATCTATACACCAAATGACATAGTCAATCATATCTAATGTGAAACCCCTCTCCTTTTTTCCAGCCACACCAACCATTACACCTGCTGACCTAACAGTCACAGTTACTGCTAGTTTCCAATCATTAAAACTAATCATTAATGACAGCAGTGCACACATACGCAAGTCATTTAATTACAGTTAATTACATTCATATTACATCTGGATCCTGCTGAGATTTACATAATCGTCTCTGTCGGGCAGGAACCTTGCATCTCCATATTTCTTTCTTTTTTTTGTAAACGAATGCCCTACTTTGTCATGCAAGAGTGTCACGCAATATAGACCCAATTTTCGCTGTGAAAGTGATTAAGTCTGTGGGTTTTATGAATATTTAACCAATGAAAAGTATTAACAAGGGTTAAGGTTAGAGAAGTGGTTCTCAAACTTTTTCATGTCAAGGACCCCCAAATTGATATGTATTTGGCCGTGGACCCTCACCTGAAAAGGTTTTCTTTTGTGCCAAGGACCCCCACCCCCCCCCCCCCCGGTACAAGGTTTAGATTGTAGATTGTGCTTGAAGATCTGCTATTTTTTACGTGTAAATGGATAAAGGGTTTAAAATGATTATGATGCTGTATTAAGTCCTTTAGCTGGGGACCCCCTGGAACCCCCCAAGGACCCCTGGGGGTCCCCGGACCCCACTTTGAGAACCACTGCTTTATTCCAGGTCCTAAAATGTTACAGTTATGGACATACAAGGTTTCCACCCGACAGTGAGGACATTTCTCCGTTTAATGAGCAGAGATGAGTGACGGCTGTGGGTCTAGCTCTGTGTCAGCAGCTCATATCAAATATTAATATCTGCTGTCAGTCTCCAGAGTGGTGGACAGTAACTAAGTACATTTACTTGAGTACTTAAAAGTTATTTTTTTCTCCTTTTTTCAACAAGCTCATGGCTTTCAATCCGCTACATTTCAAATACAAATGTTGTACTTTGGACTCCACTATATTTCTAGGAAAGGACTCTTAGGACCCAAACTTACAACATATTTAGCTGATCTACGTACAAGCAATATCTGCTATATTCTACTATTATTTATATTTTTAGAATATTTCTGGAAAATCTTAGCATTTGGGATGAAAATGTCAAAATTTCAATACAGCAATGCATTGATAGTAAAAAGAAAATGTGTAAAATAGCACTATTTTTGAAAATACCTGAAAATGCTTTAAATTCTTATTTTTTTATGTTCTAAATTTCAACACAGCAATGCATTGATATAAAAAAAAGTGTTTTTTAAAAGCATGTACTTTTGAATACTTAAGTAGGCCTATGTTTTTAAATAAATTGCTCTATTACTTTAACTTAACTTGTACTGTAGTTGAGTGCCTAACATTTGACCAGGAGGAGTATCTATACTTCGTCTCAAGTAGTGGGGTAGAGTACCTCTGGTGAAAAGTAACGTTTTTGGACATACTAGGTTTCGACCTGACACTAGTGACAATATTCTCCTCTTGATGAGAAAATATGAGTGACAGCTGTGCGTCTAGCTCTGTGTCAGCATCTCATAACAAATATTAATCTACTGTCAGTCTGACGTCCGTACGGCTGTCCGTACGTACGTACGTACGCCTGTCCTCTGAGCTCTCGTCAAGCTAATCAACCCAGACAGACAGACAGACAGACAATCTCTCTCACAGGCAACCAGGAACCATCCTCCTGATTGTCTGTTAAATATTGTGAATAAACAATAACTACATTGGATCCATTATTTTTTCCCCATTTCCTGAAAAGTAACAGTTTTGGACATACAAGGTTATCACACGACAGAGACGATATACTCTTTCAATGATTTTGAGTAGCTGTCATAGCGGCCCTATGACATGCAGCACTGTCTCCACCAGGTCAATGGAGAGACAGTCAGGAGCATGCATATTTCACATGTCATTGTCACATCTGTCGCAGAGCGCCTTGGGGGGGTTAGTGACACACATTCAGGGGACAGGCAGCCCTGGCTGGACTAGCCAGCTGGCACCACCTTCCAAACCTTATACCAGCCTCCAGGTTTGAGCCACATAGGTTAGAGAGCCAACACAATACACACACACACACACACACACACACACACACACACACACACACACACACACACACACACACACACACACACACACACACACACACACACACACACACACACACACACACACACACACACACACACACACACACACACACACACACACACACACACAAAATGCAAAAAGAGTGGGCACAAAGGAAGAGCGGGCACCTTGATGTAAAATGTTCTATTTTGTCCTAAATGTTTAAAAATTAAATAATTAAAAAATGGTCTTCAGTAATGTAAAGTATACATGATTATAACATGCACGGTCTAGGGCATTCACAGAATAGTCGAATATTCGAATATTCGAATATCAAACCGACTATTCGACTATCAAACCACTATTCGATTATTCAAAAAAAAAAAAAAAAAAAAAATTAAAGATTTTTTTTTTTTTTTTTAAGATATATATATATATTTTTTAGCTTTTCTAGAGCAGACACGCAGCTGTGAGCTCTGGTGTGACGTCAACTCGCATTCCTTGAGTCGAGTCATCAATGCCACTAAAAAAAATCTTGGACCAAATTTTACATCGAGGTGCCCACTCTACCCATTACCCCCCCCCCCCCCCCCCCCCACACACACACACACACTGCATCACAGTGCAAAGTGCTGCACTAGCTGCTACAACACTAAATCACACTTTTAGCACATATAATAAATCATCACAAACAGTGAACGTTCAGCAAAAAAAAAAACAGCAGATCTACAAGCTCAAAACAACGCATCACCTGTTTTTGCCCAAGAGATGTCGTGAAGTGGGGAAAAATGGAGGGGACCAAGGATAGACCCCTGGGGGACAACAGTCAACAAAGTATAGCCCATAGTGTTTCACTGGATAATTGCAATTCCAAAATGATCCGAAATACATGCTCACAAGCTAGCCAATCTACAAGCTCACAACGCATCGCAATGCATTGTGAGCTTGTACTGTACTAGAAGTTCTGCCCGCTACGCGGGCAGAATTCTAGTACCCCCCCCCTACCCCCCCCAAAGAAAATGTCGTTTGGGGGTACAAAATCATGGGATAAAAAAAAAAAAAAAAAAAAAAAAGAGGGTCTCACCCCCCCCCCCCCCTTAGGGGTCCCTGGAGACCCTGGGGTCTCCAGGCCGTGACCTACAGACACTGCGAAGGAAAACTGTGAAGCCACAGCCACGCATGCAAGATGTTGCACATGAATTCTGCAGCCGCACTGAGGCGCTCCAACACAAACACTCTGACATTAAGCTTCACACAACAAACATCAGCAGCACACACAAACATTCACCACAATGACAAACAAATTACGTCCGCGCAAAAATAAGCAAGGGCTCGCTTATTTTGGGGTTCAAAAATCGTGGGATAAAAATTTCCCCCAAAAAAGTTTTTAAATTTTTAACAGCGCATCGCCTCCTGCCGTCCTTCCTCTCTCTCCGTCTCCCTCTCTCCCTCTCTCCCTCTCTCCCTCTCTCCTTCTCTCTCTCTCTCTCTCTCTCTCTCTCTCTCTCTCTCTCTCTCTCTCTCTCTCTCTCTCTCTCTCTCTCTCTCTCTCTCTCTCATCTCTCTCTCTCTCTCTCTCTCTCTCTCTCTCTCTCTCTCTCTCTCTCTCTCTCTCTCTTCCTCTTCCTCTCCCTCTCCCTCTCTCTCTCTCTCTCTTCCTCTCCCTCTATGTCTCTCTGTCTCTCTCTGTCCGTCAGCGAAAATTCTGTCGCCGGTTCTCTGAATTTTTATTTTTAAATAGGCTCTGTCATGAATAATTGAGCACACATATGAAGTGAAACAACTAAATTCTATCCAAACGATATGTTATAAGTAAATTCCGTGCCTCAGAGAAGAAGTTTGAGAGCGTTTTATAAGCTAAAGTAAGAAATGAAGGCACTCGCACCCTGACTCGCACAAAACAATGGCTGGCGTTCGTCTTTTGTCGGCTGCACTCGGAGCCATTCGGGCTCACTCGAACTCGCCACCTGATTGGCCAGCTTTTGCTGTCAATCACAGAACGATGAGCGACGTTGCCATGTCCAGGTTTTGTAAGCGTGAAGTGGGTGTAAATTGGTTAGAGAAAGTGCGTCGACGCATGCGCAGTGGGCAGCTTTGTGTGTTAGGTTGGTTGTTGCTCGCTTAAAGGTTGCTTGTTGCTCGCGCACGATCTGGCAACAGCGGGTTTTTTGGTCGGGTTTTTTGGTGGGTTTTTTGGTCGTTGCTTTCTTCAGCCACAATCGGGATTGTAGGTTAGATATCCGATATTTTCTCAAATCTTGACATATACATCGTTTGAAAATGTTGCCTGAATGCACAAAATAGGGATACCAGGGTGAAAGTGGTTTTAAAAAAGTGCCCTATGTTACTTAGTTTTGGGAAAATGAAATTGCTCTATTCATGTCATATTACCCTTTGAATTTGAAAGGGAATATTCAGTCCCTTGTCAAAATGTCCATTAGGATTTTCTGATGTTCCAATAGGGTAGGATTTCACAGGAAAAAAAAACACACACATGCATTACACGCGCACACACATACAACACATGCATCTCTCTCTCACACACACACACACACACACACACACACACACACACACACACACACACACACACACACACACACACACACACACACACACACACACACACACACACACACACACACACACACACACACACACACACACACACACACACACACACACACACACACACACACACACACACACACACAGAGATTATTGTTCATCTACTCCAGCTCATACACACTCATCCCTCCCCCGCTGTGTCTAACTGCAGCAGTGGAAAGTAACCGTAAGTACAGTACTTCAGTACAATTTTGAGATAATTTTACTTTAAACCTCCTATCTATCTCCATATTCTAACTTTTTGTGAGTTTCGTAAATTAACGCCCTACTTGATCATACTACAGCGTCACACAAAAGCATCTAAAGTAGCAGATCCACAAGCACGAAACGCGGTCTGAAGCGACGCGTTTTCAGCTTGTAGATCTGCTACTTTTGATGCTTTTGAATTAGAATCCTGAAAAGTAACAGTTTAGGACATATAAGGTTTCCAGTTTCCACCTGACAGAGACGATGTTCAAATTCAATAATTTACACTTCTACTCCACTACATTTACACACTTTAATTACAAGTTACTTTACAAGTTACTTTGCAGATTTAGATAATTATTAAAAAACATACATACATTAACCAATTACTTCGGCAAATTGGAAAATAGCCCACCGACAAGCTCAAAAACGCAACACATCATGCATGTTATTAGCTTGTAGATTTTCGAAAAAGGTTGGCAAATTTTTGTACTTTCACATTTGGTGCTGTAAGTATATTTTGAAGCCAATACTTTTGTACACTTCTTACTCGAGCAATATTTTTGAATACAGGCCTTTTACTCATAACAGAGTATTTTCTATAAAATAAATGGTGGTGTTGCTACTTTTACTCAAGTAAAAAATATCTGTGTACTTCTTCCACCACTGCCTACATGCAGTGAGAGGGCTGCATGGTGTCCATATAGATTATTGTTCATTTCCTCAGATCATATAAACACTCCCCCTCCCCCCGTTGTGTCTGAATTGAACTCCCTGCTACCCTGCCATGCATGAATACAGGCACATAACAGGGCCAGTGACGCAGAGAAATGTGAACTAAACTCATTAACCTGAGTGGAACCCTGTTATTATGTCCATAATAATAAGTCACGCTAGCACATTTACAAAGCACAGCAGCACAAAAGCAGCGAAACGAATATGCTATATATTGTTTGAGGAGAAAGCAAGAGAGGCAAGGTTGAGATGTGTAGGCCTGTCACATTCGCAATTATTACATAATCGCAATTATTTTAGATAATTGCATGATCATCATAATCGTTTCCATGTTGAAAATGTTTCGTGTATTTTCAAACATTTTACATTTTTGGGGAAATAGCACATCTACAAGCTCACAACGAGTCACGATGTGATGCGTTGTGAGCTTGTAGATCGGCTATGTCCACTAATAACGTTCAAATAAGTCATTTCTTTGTAAATTTTGGTTATTTGTCATATCTGCCCTGTGCAACTTCAAAGCCAAACAGAATCTTTATTTTTACGACAAAAACAAAATCCAATCGTTAATCGCAATTATTTGTGTAACAAAATCGTCTTATAAAATGTCATAATCATGACATGTGCAGAGGAGGGATGAGGGCTACATTGGGAGAAGGATGCTGATGGAGCTGCCAGGTAAGAGGAGAAGAGGAAGGCCAAGGAGAAGAGGAAGGCTAAAGAGGAGAAGAGGAAGGCCAAAGAGGAGGTTTATGGATGCGGTGAGAGAGGACATGCAGGTGGCTGGAGTGACCGAGCAAGATGCAGAGAACAACACAATCAGATGGAAACAGAAGATACACTGTGGCGAACCCTGATGACAATTAACCGAAAGAAGGAGATGCTATGCAGTATAACCCAGTGGTTCTCAAAGTGGGGTACGTAGACCCCCAGGGGTCCTTGAGGGGGCTCCATGGGGTCCCCCTTCCCCAGCAAAAATCCAACTCAAATCTTGTATGGGGGCTGATTCAGCTAAATGTACAAAACATAGCCTACTGGACTCCCAACAAACAACTTTTGAGAAGAAAAGAAGAAAAGAAAAGGACAATTTACACCATAATTTACCAATATCACTCAGAGCGTGGCAAATGGGGCCAGTGAACATCCTGTTGTCTACCACTGAAATTAGAGTTGTTCCGATACGGCTTAAAATGCTGGTATCGGTATCGGCGAATATGCCAGTCAATGCCAATCCGATTTATCACATGATGATATTTCATTTACAGTAATATTGTGAATGCTTCAGTTGATGTTTCACTACTGTTTTATACTCTTACTGTACTATTAACATTATTATTATTATTTTACTAACTTTAACAATTACTAATGGAATTTCTATTTATTCTAGATCAGTGGTTCTCAAACCTTTTAATTTCAAGGAACCCCATAACTCTGCGAGTGTACAAATGGAACCAAATGGACCCCCATTTTTACACTCGCATAGTTACAGACCTGTAAGGGTCTGTAACTATGAGAGAACCACTGTCCTAGATTTGTTTAAATTACACACTGTTACCAGATCTGTACTCAGTATCGACCGATACGCAAGTTGTGGGCATCGGAATAGATATCGGGAAGAAAAAATAGTATCGATACATCCCTAAGCAAGAGCTTAGCTATTGAACGTCTGGTCCTCGCTCAGTCTAGATCGAACCAGACACTTAGAACGCAACAAAAACTCTCATGGCCTCAGCTGTCAGATTTCTGTCACAGCAAACAGAAGAATACCAGCTCATTTCTAAAGAAATGGATCAGACCACTGCTGCAGCTGATGCAGAACACACTTTACACTGGCTCCCTGTCTGTCTGACTGTCAAGAGAATTGCTTTCAAAATACTACTGTTGGTTTATAAAGCACTGAAAGGGTAGGATATGGAAAGCAAATGGCTTTGTACTGATGAAACCGGGTTAGGATAAACGCATAGTTTTCTTTCCATTCTTCTTTGAACGTTCTGTTTTCACTGTTGAATTTAACTCTTTAAAAATGTGGATGAAAAAAAAAAACGTCTCTCATGTTTAAAAAGATAACTGATCAAATCTGTGTTTCATATGCCTTAAAGCAGTACATTGTTTCTCTCTGCTCTAAGAAGAAACCTTGAAGTAGTATGAAAGAGCTCTTGTTGAAAAAGGAGTATGACCGTCTACAGATAGTTTTTTTTATTTTTTTGAACTAAAGATCATCCAAGTGCCACATTCAAGGATGGTGCCTGCACAAAATGAATGCACAAGCATTTCTATCAGCACCTACTGTATGGCATTTGATTACGCACACAGTTTTATCCATACTTATACCACACACATATCTATTTATTAACTTTTATAGCAATATAGCTATTTTTGTGTATCGTCTCTGTCGGGTGGAAACATCATACGTCCAAAACTGTTACTTTTCAGGATTCAAATCCAAAAAGAGCAAAAGTAGCAGCTCTACGAGCTTGTAGATCTGCCACTTTTGATGCTTTTGTGTGACGCTGTAATGATCAAGTAGGGCGTTAATTTACGAAAAAACGAAAAAGTTTAAAAATGGAGATACGAGGTTTCTGCCCCGACAGCAACGATATAAAGGTGATTTGTTGCATGCTTCAGTCCTCAATTAGCCATTGATTGTGTTCTGGCTCGCCATCCAATGGCTTAGAAAATAATTTAAGACACGTTTTTGAACGCATCTGGTCCTCCTCTACTTAGAACAGACAGAAAGGTGTCTTGAATGCAACTGCCTCACTGTCAGATTACTGTAACAGCAAACAGAAGAACACCAGCTAAACAAATCGATCAGACCACTGCAGCTGATTCAGAACACACTTTACACTGGCTCCCTGTCTGTCTGACTGTCAAGAGAATTGATACATACTGTTGTTGGTTTTTATAAAGCATTGAATAAGGCCAAATACATTTCTGATCTTCTGCTACATCATGAACCATCCAGACCAGTGGTTCTCAAAGTGGGGTCCTTGGGGGGTACCAGGGAGTCCCCAGCTAAATGTTCGCATAGTGGTCCGAACTCTAACGAACCTCTACTAGTGTCTTAACTATTTTGAATTGTATCCAAATGTCCTCTCATAATGTGTTTATTTTGCACTTTGTCTTAATGAAGTTAATGTTTTGTTCAAAACGACTTGCTTGTATAGCCTTGTTGTTGAAATGTACTATACAAATAACCTTGCCTTACCGAATGGTTTGATATCCTAGTTTCTTTGAAGCACTAAATTATTCTCTTAGCAGTGAGCACTCTACTTAGGTGACCATTTACGCTGTTATTTGTTGACTTGGTTTTATGCCATTTTCTCTGATTCCAGTCTGGGTAAGAGTGTCTGCTAAAAACCTCTGAAGGATCAGAGACAGGAGAAAATGTTACCGTCGATGACTATGCTCATCAAACATGATGAGAAAGGACACAGGTAAGACAGCAGGCAGACTTACTGTGCCAATACAAAGATCTGCTGGACTGAATTTGTGTCCTTTTATACACGTTAATATGCTTGACTGTTCCTACCTGAGCTGTTGTATATTATTGTTGCTAACAATTACCGTATCTGCATAATTCTAACTTTTTGTGTTTTTTTGTGAATTAACACTTTACTTCATCGTACAACATGCAGCATCACACAAAATCATCAAAAGTAGCAGATCCGCAAGCTCGAAACTTGGGGTTTGATACTTTTGAATCCTGAAAAGTAACAGTTTTGGACATATGAGGTTTCCACCAAACAGAAGACAATTTAGAAGATACTGTGAAGAAGAAGGTACTGTGGCAGCTGATAAATGCTTGCTGATGGTATATATATAAATGTGCCAAGCTTATACGTACACATTGTACAGATGCTGATCTGTTTTTATGATTCTATTAGTATAAAGCCGAACAAAACAATCAGTTTTACTCTCATGTACCTGAACACAAGATGTAACAATAAAGCACAACCTTGAACCTTCCATTCGCTCTACCTCCTGAGCTACTGGCACCCACCCCCATACAACATCCAGGATTTATCACACCGATCAATACAACATCCCAGTAGACACGCATTTCATGAGGAAAATCTTTCTGGCAGCAGATTGCGGAGCAGAGAAGGTTTCTCATCTGAAACGAGTTGGAATCACTGACATTTCTTTAACAGACACTCCTGGTTACAGGGAGCTGCTTCTATAGTTAGAAAAAAAATAAGACAATGTGTGGTCGCTGTCGGGCAGAAATCTTGTATCTCTACATTTCAGTTGCTTATGAATGCCCTTGTTCACCGTATAAGAGTGTCACACAAAACTAGAACACATTGCTGATCTTCGCTATTTTAGAAACATTTACTAAATGAAAGTGAAAGTGGCTGAATACTAATGCTGTACTGGTCACACGGTGGTCAGTTTACAACAGTAGAGGACTGTGGTTGCACTGGTCAGCTCGCAGTACAACAGTAGAAGACTGTACTGGTCAGCACCTATAACAACAGTAGAAGACTGTGGTTGTACTGGTCAGCTCCCAGTACAACAGTAGAAGACTGTGGTTGTACTGGTCAGCACCTATAACAACAGTAGAAGACTGTGGTTGTACTGGTCAGCTCGCAGTACAACAGCAGAAGACTGTGGTTGTACTGGTCAGCTCCCAGTACAACAGCAGAAGACTGTGGTTGTACTGGTCAGCTCCCAGTACAACAGCAGAAGACTGTGGTTGTACTGGTCAGCTCCCAGTACAACAGTAGAAGACACAGTATGCAAGCTCAGCAAAACTACAACAGGATTAAATAGATTATATTGTATATCTCATCATTATATAAAAGCTCATTTCTGAATTACTGAGGCATGGATATAAGTGATGTAAAACAGGTCATAACGTGGGAGTGAAATCTAAGCCATATAAAATATAAGTAATTGGTACTGTAGTCCATATAATGTGTCTTGGAAAAATCACATTCAATAATTTGTATTTATCATCAATATTCACTCATTTAAATAACAAACTAAATTATTAAGATATTCCTCAATGAATCAGTATTATACTTAGGGCTGTCACGATTATTTATGACATTAATCTTGATGATTAATAATTGCAATTAACAATTTAACTGTGTTTCTGTCCTTGAACATTGGAACATTATGAATAAAAAAATCTTTTTGACTTTTGTAGGCTTTGTAAAAGAAGTTGCACAGGGCAGATATGACAAATAACATACATATTTAATTATTCTATACTTTAAAAAAAAAGATTAATAGTGGAAGCAGCCGATCTATGCGTTTTGAGCTTTTAGATCTGCTTTTGAACATAGAAGAGTGTACATGGAAAATCTACACCCAGTAATGTGGGTAGAACATGCAGCCAGTAGCTTGTGTATTTTACATGCCCAGTTTTACGCGTAATACTTTCACTTTACTTCATGGTGTTAATGGACAGAACCTGGTGTTGGGATTGAGTTGGGCTCTGTCTGTCCAAGTGAACAACATGAAGTTTGAGCTCTCTAATCCTCAGTCTGACTCTGCTGAGACTCCAGGCCTCACACATAACCATCAATGTCTATTTATCAAGGGCAAACAAACAAACGGACGTATTTCATCTACAAGCCATCATCATCAGTGTAATCACAGACCAAGTCAGTTTGTTTGGTGACTTGCCACAGCAGTGCAGCCGACATGGGCTAGTTTCAAAGACTAGGAGCTCTGCGGGAGACTCTATCTACCTTATCTTCACACAAACAGAAGCAATGAGCAGCGTGACTCATCGGGGGATTAAGTTCAAAACTCTGAATGAACCATGAAAACATGGTGGTTTCGACAGGGCGGACTCTACAGGGGGATAGCCATTTAAAAGTCGGTGTTATGTCTGTCTGTCTGTCTGTCTGTCCATGCGTGCGTGCGTGTGTCTGTCTGCAAACGTTCTTGTGCCAACTTCCAGTAGGCTACAGAAGTACCTCTCCTAACTCTAGTATAACTACTCGTCATACGTCATACATACTGTATAGTCACTGTCGGTGGAAACCCTGCAATTCCAAGACCATTACTTTTCAGGAAATGGAAAAAAGATCCCATGTAGTTATTATTTAGTCATATAAACATATTTCATTAGGTAAATATTGTATTAAAAACTCGTCTGGCATATTTAGCCATTTTCACAAAAATAGAAAGAATTGCAGATCTGCGATGCGATGCGTTGTGTTGTGAGCTTGTAGATCTGCTATTTTTGCTACTTTTGTGTGATGCTGTAGAGGGAAAAAAGGAGGGGACCAATTATAGCACCCACCCTGGTCAACACAGTATATAGGGTTTAAGTAGTTACATTGAGTGCAATACAGAAGACAGCATCAGCCTAATTAAAGCTCTTTATTCAGAGAATTATTTTTAAAGAATGTTAGAAAATAATACATATTTTAATACAAGACAATGGTTAATATCCAAAAATGTGTGACAACCTCTGCCGCAGTCTGAAAACTCATCTCTTCAGGCTCCTTCTCAGTTCTCACCCCATCCTTATTTCTTTTGCATCTGCACTTGTTGCCTATTTACATGTGTTAAATGTTAGTTATGTTAATTATATAGATGTATTTGTTGTTTACTTGTCCACATACTGTATGTAACAGTATGTTATTTAGATGGATGTTTAGTTTTATGTCTACCTGCTCTCCTAGTCAATTTGTGGCACTCTTAATTACTCGACTAGGGTGTCCTGTAAGGGTGACTTACAGGACCCAACCTTGCATTTGTGTAATTTAAATTACATTGTAAATTATTGCTAATACTTTAGATGTTCACAGTCCAGAGGATGATAACAGTAAGTAGGTACCAGCCAACAGTTAGTTAATTACTATGTTTGCAATTTGTTTTTAATTTGATCTTAATTTAAAAAATAAAAATTTAAAAATGCTTATGAGCTGCAGGCAGTACTACCCGACACCAGGTTATAACACTTCTCAACGGAAGAGTAGGGAGACCACCTCCAACCTCTGCAGATGTACTATGGTAAAGTATTAACATACTCTACCATACAGATTGGTTAAAATAATGTTCTGTAGAATGACGAAGTAGGGCATTCATTTCTTAATATAAACATAAAAAGTTGAAATATAACATAATATCAAATTTTTGTGTGTACATTTTTGTTTGGGGAAACGATTTGCGAACATAGTTTGAGTTCAAACAGGTGTGACACCTTTTCTCTGTCAGTGGCTCAGGAAGTAGAGCGGCGCAGAGCGACGCGTTTAGAGCTTGCAGATCTGCTACTTTTTATATTTTTCAATTTGAATCCTGAAAAGTAACAGTTTTGGACATATGAGGTTTCCACCCGACACGATATCTGCTTTCAGTGCTTTGTTTTGAGTTCCTAAACGGACCAAACTCACAGTACATAACAGAACAGAACTTAGCCATTGGAAACCTTTCATTTTCTTGCAGAGAAACATCAGCCCAGGCTGGGTTGTTTTTCTGTTCCTTTTTGCATCATTTCCCTGATCTGTATTTATCGCTACACAGCACAAAATGTCCTGACTCCTGACTCCTGACCAATTCAAACCAACTCTCATCAACTCTCAATATAAATGATTTCAGCGTTTTACTGGCAGTGGTGGAAAGTAACTGAGTAAATTTACTCAAGTACTGTACTTGAGGTAGTTTTACTTTACTGGAGTATTTCCATTTTATTGTACGTTATACTAAATCTCAGAGGCAAATATTGCACATTTTACTCCACTACAATTACTTGTCAGCTTTAGTTATTAGTAACTTTGCAGATCTAGATTATTAATACAACAGTGGTTGATGTATGCATCAACCACTTAAGCACTATTTAATACTTTGGCTATTCGAGTATAGCAGATGACAACAGGAGAGGAAAGAACTCATACAGGATACAAGAAAAACAAGTGAAATTGGAGGAGATGAAAAAAATAATAACGAGCAGACAAAATTGGAATTGGGAACACCATAAAATTGAAGCTGATAAATGGGTTCTCGCTCCGGTTGGATAAAATTGGTATCCCACCTGTAAATGTAGACCCCTGTTACTGAACAAACACACTATAACAATGACTGGCTAGAACCTTTTAACAAAACCCTTTTTGTTTTAACCTAGAAAGATCACTACTTAAAGCAGCCCGGAGACCCCCAGGACTCTTTGAGGGGGTTCCAGGGGGTCTCCATCAAAATATGTCCACCCACTTTAACCCTATATACACCAGCTATTTGAAATCTGCTATTTTGAAAGGAATATTGAAAAAGATTTTAGAATATATGTTGTATGGGGGCCCCCGGCACAAAATATTTTGAGATGGGGGGCCAGATACATACGTACATTTGGGGGTCCGTTGACATGAAAAAGTTTTGAGTACCGATGCTTTAACCACTTAAACCCCAGCGTCCGTATTGTGGGGAAAGCTTTCGCAGAAAATAGCAGATCGACAAGCTCGTTGATTGGCTATTTTCAGCGAATATATTTAATGTAGGGTCAGAACAGAAAAGACACAGGCATAGAGCCCTGAGGGACTCTGCTCAACAACGGTATTAAGTGGTTAAGGTAGTGTCTGGGAGCCCGGGTTCCTGCTCCCTCCCTCCCAGGGCGCAGCGGGCAGACAGAGACACACACCCTGCAGCCAGGCACATTCCTGAGTCTGTCTAAAACCCAGACCAGCAACCTGACACTGGACAACTGAAGACTAAAATAGCAAGAGGCCAGCCGCTGCATGGACAAACTGCTGGCTCACAACTACTCTGATACAACAAAGTTAAAGGAACAGGCTGGTCAGGGAAAGCTGTCTCCCCCATGGGAGCTGCCCTGGATGCTAATATTGTATTCGTAGGAGGCGAGATGTAAGGGAGCGCTTGTTTTCGGACAGCCCCGACGGAGGCGCGCCGTCTGAAGCGGACTTGAGCCACGAGAGGCACCGCCGAGCGAGCTCAAGCGAGTTGCGAAGTCCGCTTAGATTAGAGTGGGTGACAATGTTATCACAAGGAAAGAAGGGATTACCTATCTGGGTTGTATTTTAGATAGCGACCTTTACAGTGATAAAATGGCAACAAAAGTAATCAAGAAATTCAACCAAAGAATAGGATTTTTGGGCAGGATCTCCTCGTTGGTCAGTAGGGATGCACTGAGGACACTAGCTGGAGCACCCATCCAATGACATTTTGACTATGCATGGACCTCGTGGTACTCCTGCACCTCAAAAAGGCACTAAAATCAAAACTACAGACTATTCAGACAACTACTAGATAGACCTCACACCTAGGACTCACCTAACCCCTGCTCATTATGCTAGGGTGGGATGGCTCAGGGTAGAGGACAAACGAAAAACACTTACACAACTTTCAACCTATTTTGGGCAAGTCATTATAGGCGAAAATGTCCACAAATACCAAAACATTGAACATCTACGAGCTCACAAACACATTACAGTGCGGTTTTTTTAAAGTACAAAATAAGGCTTAAGTGATTAAAAGCAGGAAAGACCAGACTTATGTCATATCACAATATTGATATGGATATAATTTTTGGGCGGTGAAACCGCCCCTATAAGTGAGGTTTGGATATTTGTACAACAAATCCTGCGCTGTGATTGGCCAAAAAGTACCCCGCCTAACCCTGCACCGTGATTGGCCAATCACAGTCTATTCAGGACTGTGATTGGCCAGTGTCACATGACACATGTGCATAGCCCTATATAAGAAACCATAACTTTAAAAAAAACATAGATTTGTTTTTTTAAAGTTATGGTTTCGTCCATCATAAAGAGTGTTTCAATAAATGTATTTATTTTTTGAACATGATTGGTTGACTCCATTCAGTATTGTGATTAGCTAGCAAGACACCGCCCACTTCACACAGGGTGTGATTTTTATATACTGCCCAGCCCTACTAAATAGTAGTAAATATCACCTGTAGCCAAGCTGAGGCCGTTTACTGCTGTGCTTCAAAATGCTGTCCAAGTTAAAGACAAGTTGACATGGAAGGTCGGATATTCAAAGAAAGATAATTGGAAAGATGGAGTTCTCTTCTGTGCAAACCTGTGTGTGTGTGTGTGTGTGTGTGTGTGTGTGTGTGTGTGTGTGTGTGTGTGTGTGTGTGTGTGTGTGTGTGTGTGTGTGTGTGTGTGTGTGTGTGTGTGTGTGTGTGTGTGTGTGTGTGTGTGTGTGTGTGTGTGTGTGTGTGTGCGTGCGTGCGTGCGTGCGTGCGTGCGTGCGTGCGTGCGTGTGTGTGTGTGGCTGGCAACAGGTGAGCGTTGCAAAGGATTACAACATCAAACCATACTATGAGACATCATCACACAGAGAAAAACATGACAACTACGCAGCAGGATATTAGAACACAAAAGTTAAACGAGTTGAAGCGGCGCTGAAAAACAGCATGCCGTGTTCACCAAAAGACTGACCTGGAGGGTGCTTGGAGGTTCAGGGACAACATGTTGTTGCTGTCGGGCAGATTAAACTTCAAAACTCCATATTTCTACTTTTTAAATAGATTTGATTTTTCGTAAACAAAAGCTCTACTTCGTCATACTACAGTGTTACACAAAAGTAGCGAAAATAGCCGATCTACAAGCTCACAATGCATCGCGTTGTGAACTTGTAGATCGGCTATTTCTGAGGTTTTTCGAAGTGAAAGTGTGTCTGTGGGTATTATAAATATTGAACCGATGAAAAGTATTAATCATAGAGAGCTTGTGACTAAACAATAACTACTAACTGGAACACAGGTTCTTTTTTTTGTTTTACATTTCCTGAAAAGCTATTATTTTTGGACATATGCTGTGACACCCGTCACAGCAACGATATCTCTGTGAGCAGGCGTTCTCTGTTATGAATATTAATTCATCTAAACTGCACTCACAGGTGACACATCTAAAATATCATTATGAAAAATAACAAGTGCTCAGAAACGTTTCACAGGCTGGTTAAAGCAAAGAGATGTCAGCTGCCAGACAAATGACTGACATTGTTTCAATGCACTGACACTTTCAACACCCTTTCAATTATTAAACAGTTTGAAATGTATCATCAGCAGACCTAAAAACTGTCCCTGCTATTAACTACACCCGGGGATCTCTTCCTAGAGTCAAAAGTAACAATATCCAATTTCTGGGAACTGAGGAAATAAGAGATTTAGTAGTGGGTAACATAGGTCTGAAAGAAAGACTACTGACTTTATCAATTGTAATGTCATTGTCTGTGTTAATGTAATGTCTGTATGTTATGTGTGGACCCCAGGTCCACCACTGCTAGTCTCTAAATGTCGGGCCATGTTGAACAGTAGCAACGAAAGGGCCTTATTATCGTTTATCGCAATAAAAAAACACTCACAATAATCGTATTTCAGAGATTTTAATTTATGGTGAAATTGTCCTCCATCAGCTTACAGCTCACCGGTAGAAAATAAACAAATGAAAACGGTGGCTTAGCAGGCAATACCAGAACTTTGGCTGCCAAGGAGGGCATGTGAAAACGACCTCTCCCATTGCAGCAAGTTATGCTAATTATTTTGCTGGAAAAATTCTGGCACTGTAGTGAAAACGTGTACACTGGGATCAATTTGCTTCTGCTGAGCTGCATATCCGGTCTGGACCAGAACTGAGTTGGCTCTGTACTTGGCCTGCTTTTTTCCCCTCTACACCAAATCTATAAAAATCTCCAAAAATAGCTACAAGCCTGAAGATCTGCAAAAAAAATTGGCGAATGTTCCCCACAGAATATGAATGCTTCAATTGATTAACATTGACAAAAGAGGCATTTTAAGAGTTTTAAGCATATTTTCATTATCGTGATAATATCGTAAATCCACATTATTTTGGCCACAATAATGGTGACATTAAATGTTCATATATGGTCCGATTCCTAAGCCGCACAGTGACTGAGGGTCAGCCAAGATGGCGGTCAGTCTGTGAACCATGAGTCACTGCAGGGATGTCATCACATCAACATGAAAATGTGAACAGAATGGGTTTTGTTTTGTTTTGGGAGGAGGAAGGAGGGGGGGGCAGGGAGGGGAAAACCGAATGAAAGAAAGTGAGAGAGGGAAGAAGTAGAGGAAAGAGAGGGAGGGAGGGAAAGACAGAGGGAGAAGTGATAGAACTGGGTGTCTTCTTCAGAGCAGAGTGTTAAGCCCGATTTATAGTATACTTCATCGCACGGCGGTGGATGCGACACATTGTGAGCTTGTAGATTGGCTATTTTTGGTGCGCGACACCGTCGTGCAATGGAGCATGAATCCAGCTTTACAAAGCAGTATTTTGTCCTTGGAACTGTTGGGAGGACAGATGATCAACACACCATGGCATTATGCAGCACATTAACTAATCACACCCCCACACACACGTTAGTATTACTATACTTGTGAGGACATTAACATTTTAGGATGACAATTTTATGAATGCCATGCTTACATTTTTTTGGTATTTTTAACTGTAAGCCTAGAGCCAAAAAATAGCAGATCTACAAGCTCACAAACGCGCTGCGAGCTTGTAGATCGGCTATCTTTCGGTGCATGACACTGGCACGCAACTATGCATAAAAAATATAAATCATGTTTTGCTCTAATTACCTTAACCTAACAAATTCTACTATACTTGTGGGGACATTTGGCCCTCACAAGTATAGTAATACACATATACTGTACACTTGTATTATTACACTTCATAGCATAGAAAAAAGCAGAAAATAGCTGAAAAGTAGTCAAAAAATTGCAGATCTACAAGCTCACAACATGTGCGACATCGACTACTACCACTGCTATGTATAAAATAGGCAAACTCTAACCCCAACCTCTAAACCTAACCTCTACAAATCTAATCCTAACCTCAAACTGATTTTTTTTCCTAATCCTAACTAAAAGAATATTTGTAACCATAAAATTTTCCTCACAATGTCTATTTAGCAAATTCCACACACACACACACACACACACACACACACACACACACACACACACACACACACACACACACACACACACACACACACACACACACACACACACACACACACACACACACACACACACACACACACACACACACCTGTTTACGAGTTCTGTGTAGATCAACTGCTCCTACTATATTTACAGTATACACAATACACATACTGTATATGAATACACCCT
This sequence comes from Gymnoscopelus braueri, assembly GCF_963280865.1. Lineage (NCBI taxonomy): Eukaryota > Metazoa > Chordata > Actinopteri > Myctophiformes > Myctophidae > Gymnoscopelus > Gymnoscopelus braueri. The sequence goes on along the minus strand of NC_137607.1, from coordinate 41,919,507 downwards.
CTCTGAAGATAGCTACACAGTAAAATATCCTCAGTGTTAATTGTATATTTTGACATTTTATATTGTGTGTATCGTTGTTAGTTGCACTTTGTTGTTTGTATAGTAACTCTAGTTGCTTGAGTGTTGCATGTTTAATGGACCACAATAGAAACTTTAAGCCTTTGGCTTTTTTTTGTGTCTCATCCACTTGCCGTTCTTAATTGCTGTAATTACACAAATGTCAATAAAACATTCAATGAATCAATTTAAATGAACTACACTAAACTACAAATGAATACATTAACATTAAAGGATGACTTCACCCATTTTCTTTTAATTGGTCCTCACTAATGCTCATGATAAAATGATAAAAAAAATTTCTCTACACAGTCTGTATCTCATAGGAGAGGGCTGTGGACACTTCAGAAACCCGCCTACCAGTGACATCATCATTAGGCAGATTTTCTATTACCGGTAGCTTGGATTCCCAATCGATGTCACTGGTAGGCAGGTTTCTGAAATGTCCACAGCCCTCCTCTGAGACACAGACCAAGTAGACAAAAATGATACCATATTATTATGAGCATAAGTGAGGACCTATTATGAAGAAAATGGGTGAGGTCGTCCTTTAACACATTTACCGCCGGGCCCGTAGTTCTACGGGCCGTTAAATCCAACGGTTAAGCGCCAATCCCGTAGCCTACGGGCTGTGGTGCTTTTTCCTTTTTTTCGAATTTTTTTTTTTTTTTAATTTTCTAGGGGGACCATTTTCAGTGTAACACCACCCGATCGGACCGGAAGTGCGATCACGTTTTTTGTTTCCCGTCTGTCTCCATTCTAAGTCGTACACATAAACCCCTGTAAAAGCTGTACAGGACATGTAGTTTTTCATCCTCGCATTTCCCATGTTAACTTAAACGATCAGAACTCAAACATGGCGGCTCCGTTTGACACGCGGTCTCGACGAGTAGACACCAGGACATGTGCCCGTTGTTTACAAACATTGGATCGGGCAATCTAAAGGATTTTAACGGGGCCTATGGCGACCTGAAAAAAACAAAAAACAACAATAAAACCTTGGCACTGGTGAGTACATTATGAGATTAGCCCTTGGCGGTGGATGTGTTAACATAAAAAATTGTATTAATGTTATATTATAAATAACATATTTTTTGCCAGCTATTTGGGGTCCCACTTGCAACACTGGTTCTCAACCAGTGGGCCACGGCCCACAGCTTGAGAACCAGCGTTCTAGGAGGCAGTACGTCCTCCATGACTTTTCAGCAGTGCACTGAGCCTTTTCTTCTCAGCATGGAGCGTACAGGTTCATGACATCATGTTCCTCTAATGGAGCATGATCTCCTGAGCCCTGATGATTGATGTGTTCTCTACAGGTACATGCTCTACCACTACGACCCCCTCCCACACACACAGTTCTCCACAAGTACATGCTCTACCACCATGACCCCCTCCCACACAAACAAACACACGTAGATGCTCTACAGGAGCTACAGTGTGACCTTGTACTTCCCGCACAATGCAGCAGTGGCCTATTGTGCTGCTTTTCCATTGCATGCAGGGCTGCAACCAATTACTTGTTTGTTTGATTGTCGAGAAGCTTGTTTTTATATTTTCTTTTAGATATGTCATATATTCTAATTTATTTTCTGATCTGATTAACCACTTAAGCCCAATTTTATCTACACGTTTTTATGTGATCATGTAACTTTAACCAGATATGTTTCCATTGGCACAAGAAGTAATTCTGCCTTCCATATTACGATTTGCTAAAAATTATCATTACATGCACCTGTATACTGGACAGACATAGTATATTTGATTTGGCTGTGCCCTCCTGTTATTTGACCTGTTCTTTGTTCCCTTTCACACTTGCAATTGTGTGATGTGACAATGAAGTTGATTCTGAAAATATTTTATTTCACAACTTCCAGGAGGGTGTAGGTATAAAATTTTTTGCAACATTGCCAACATTGTGATCAGACATATCATTATGATCATATTTTCATGTTATGTATTGCCATGTTTCATTGGTAAATGATAAATCAGAGTTTCTAGACATCATATCGTCTGTTGGGTGGAAACCTCATTTGTCCAAAACAGTTACTTTTCAGGATAAAAAAATTGCAAACGTAGCAGATCTATAAGCTCAAAACGCGCCACGTCGTGTTTACTATGATCGAGCAGGGCATTAATTTACGAAAAAACACAAAAATATGGAGATAAGAGGTTTCTGCCTGACAGCAATGGTATATGTACTAGGAAGTTAACCCCAGAAATGCCTTATTTGTAGAGAGAGAGATGCAGAATGTGTTTACAGAGGGGGTGCACTCATTGATGCATTGCTGTGTACTGTAAATATTTGTATTGTACATATTTACACTTCAGCCCCATGGCGGACCAACACAGACACTAATGAGAGGGGGACACGTTCACCAAGGACACTAAGACAGGACTAACAATAGGCGCTGAGCCCCCTTCACCTGGGCTGGTGTGGGGATTGAACCTGTGAACCTTTTGATTACAGGACATCCTCTCCAAAGACTAGATCATCACCCTTCCACATTTGGCACTTAAATAAACACTTTCTATGTCCGGAGAATTTTTTTTGGGAATATTCTGCACACCTGGATAAACCCTAAACTATCTCATGCCAAAAACAGCAGATCTACAAGCTCACGAAAGTTGCTTCGCGATGTGTCGTGAGCTTGTAGATCTGCCAATGTCAGCGTGTGACAGTGTCACACAACTAAGTATAAGTCAGGCTTCAAGGGCCCATAGTATTGTGGTTCACAGTCGTTCCTTCTACAAGTAAATAAGTAAGTAGCCTTGAGGAGCAAGGGTTCCAGAGCCATGTAGCCCATAGGTCAGGATCTAATATATCCTGTTTCTGTAGCGTGAGGCATCTTGATGTAAAAGCACACCCCCTGGACATGATGCTAGTAGGTCACATGATGTACAAGTACACCCCCTGGACATGATGCTAGTAGGTCACATGATGTACAAGTGCACCCCCTGGACATGACGCTAGTATGACACTGGCACTTAACCCAATCGGCTCTGTGCATAACTGTAGTCCCAGTTTTCAGAAGGTGGCATACCTGTTTACTGATCCAGTTTATTTTCCATTTGCTTTATTTGATTGGCTCAGAAGCAGATTTTAACTGGAATCACATGACACCTTCACGTGTGTTTCCAGTTCAAATCTGCTGCTGAGCCAATCAAACTAAGCTATGGGAAAAATGAATTAGAACAGGAAACGGGTATGACCCGGCCGGGGATTGAATCCCGACATCCCAGTCACAGGGCGAATACTCTAACTGCAAGACCACAGAGCTGGTACCGGTACTTCTACTGCTACTAAATAAATAAATATTGTGACCACATAAAATCATAATAGCCTCTGGTTACAGCGTAGTATGTCACACAGATAGAGCTAATGAGGAATGAGATGGCGGAACTGACAAGATGAAAAAAAAAGCACAACACAGAGCGGGGTGCCAGCAGCAGCACCCAGCGGGTGTACCTCTCTCGATGTAGCGGAATCATTTTACACCTCCTAGTCCTAGACGACTCCTTTTCTGCAGCACAAGAAGGAGGAAGGAGAAGAACGTCAAATGGGGACAACGTTTTTCTTTCAGTTAAACAAAGTTAGTTTATTATTCCGGCAGAACAATTCATGATTTCTCTCAGGGTCAAACAGACCCTTGTGAGGCATAAGAGACAAAGTGGCTCATCAGCAACTTCTGCGGTCCGTTCGCGTTGCTCTCCCGCAGGCTCTTCTCTCGCAGGACTAACTCTCATCACATTATTAATTCAACGAGGCAGCATAGATCTATCACTGTTAACCCATTCAATCCGGGAACGCATCTGTGTCATCTTAAGATTTCTTTGGCTATTCAAAAATAGCAGAAAAATAGCAAAAAGCTCATAGCGCGGCGCCGCACTATGAGCTTGTAGATCTGCTATTTTTGAACAATCGTGAAAATGTGTGTAAATCTTTGAAGATATATGTTTGTGAACAAAAGTGAACATTTGTTCACTCAAAAAACTGTTTTTTTTTTTAAAAGTATGTTGCTATAATATCAGAGGTGCTAAAACATTTTCATGTCAAGGACATGAAAACCCCCATCTGAAAACATTTTGTTCCAGGGACCTCCCCGTCCCCCAGAAGCAAAGATTTGAGTTAAAGATGTTCGCTTGAAAAAAATATATATATTCAAACTTTCACGATAAAAAAATATATAAATAGCAGATCTACAAGCTCGTAGAGCTGCACTCGGTGCCACGCTATGAGCTTGTATATCTGCTATTTTTTAATAGAAATCAAAAAAATGACAGATGCGTTCCCGGTCTTAATGGGTTAATGACATTATCTTCACTGAGGCCTCACATGCAGCGGCCTGAGCACTGAAACACACTCCATATTTACGTACACCTGACCACGCAGAAGAAAAACACACTGCACATTAACAACGTGTTTTATAAAAATAGAGATAAAAATAGAGAAAAGAAGGGCTACAGCGTTCAAGACTTGTAAAATAATTATTAGACGCTGCTCTTTGGCTCAGAAGTGGGAAAAACATCCATATAAAAAACAAAAAGAATCCAAGGCACTCTTCGTTATGCTAAAAAAGCTTTAACCCATTTAGACCTGAGGCCCATTCTAAAAACGCCTTCTAAATCCTGACCTAAGTTTTCTGAAAAACTAAATAAAGCAAATATTTATTCAGGAATTACAAAGCATGTGTGTTGCTATATACTGTACATAGCAACAGGAACCCCAAAAGTGGTTCCCGTCCTGAAAGGTATAGTTACAAATAGGGGTTCCCACCCTTCAGGCTTAGCTTTAAAAAATCTTGTATAGTAACCAAGTATAGAGCTATGGGGGACCGCGGTCAAATATAATAGGGTTTATTATATTAACCACTTGAACCCTAGCGTCCTTATTCTGGGGGCGAAAATAACATCGAGTTGCGACACGTTGTGGGCTTGTAGATTAGCTATTTTCGGTGAAGAGATTTGGTGTTAAACGAGTAGTTCACCCAAAAAATGACTTATTTTCAATCAATTACTTGAAGCCTTGAATTCATGGAGATTTTTTTGTTTTTGTCGCATTCCTGAGCCAATAATTTGATGACGGGGTGGCTGGTCAGTAGGAGACTCTTTGAGTCTCTAATGGTCATCAAATTACTGGCTCAGGAATGCGACAAAAACTAAATAATATCCATGAATTCAAGGCTTCATGGGGTGAGTAGTTGATAGAAAATACATCATTATTTGGGTGACTCTTTTAAGGGGAAAAAAGGAGCGGAACTAGTATAGAACCGTGTGGGGACTCCGGTCAACTAACTATATATCGTTTAAGTGGTTAAAGGTTAGGCTACTCTATCTGGCTATGACTGACACACACACGCACGCATGCATATTTTGGTGTTTTCACTGTTTGTTTTGGCTGCCCCAAAACATCCCTGTCTACCCAAACAAACGGTGACAACATCAAAATACAGCGCGAGGGCAGTGTGTTTCTGCAGTTAACCACCACACTACTCCAGTGGCTGATGACTGCTGGTAATGAGGGGAATGATGGGTAAAACATTTTTGTTTTGTTATGTAAACACAGGGAAAAGTTACATACTACCCCTTTAAATGTAATTTGTCTATTTTATGTTTAGTATTGTACTGGAACAGACCGCAAATCAATACGCTGTTTTGTGTGTGTGTGTGTGTGTCTGTGTCTGTGTCTGTGTCTGTGTGTGTGTGTGTGTGTCTGTGTGTGTGTGTGTGTGTGTGTGTGTGTTTTGACTGTGTGTGTGTGTGTGTGTGTGTGTGTGTGTGTGTGTGTGTGTGTGTGTGTGTGTGTGTGTGTGTGTGTGTGTGTGTGTGTGTGTGTGTGTTGACTGTGCTCTTGCACCATTATGGGATAAACAGTAATGCATTAAAGCAATCACATTTATAAATATAACCACAGTCCTGGATATCAAAGCTAATCCTGCGGTCACTTAACTGCCAGCGTGGAAAAGCACATCGTCATGTATGTTAGACTCATGAAATGAGGTCAGGTTCTCTCGTCGAAAATACAATTGACATTGATGACATTAATAGTCCCGCCGACATAAATTCCATAAATTCCACACACACAACACCAGTGGTTCTCAAACTTTTTTCATGTCAAGGACACCCAAATGAATAAGTATTTGGCCGCAGACCCCCATCTGAAAATATTTTGTGGCAAGGACAACCATACAAGATGTATTTCAAATAGCCTATAGGGTTAAAATGATTGTGATGCTATGTAATAACATTTTTTTCTGGGGACCCCTCGGAATCCCCCTCAAGGACGCCTGGGGGTCCCCAGACCCCACTTAGAGAACAACTTCAATGCTGAGTGTGAGAATGGGAGAGGATCTAATCCGGGGATTCGCAATATTTCCACAATTTGATTTAAAAAAAGATTTTCTCTCTGAACATGTTTATTGTTAGATATGATTTGGTATGATAATAATGATCTGACTGTGGGTATCAAATGTCTGTTGTGTGACCCATGTTATTAAGTGTTCCTGTAGTATTTGGTAAAAATCTGTATCATTCTGTTTTATGTAGGTAGGCTAAGCATCTACTGTGAAAAATAAAATAGTCTTACTGACTGACTGACTGACTGACTGTCTGTCTGTCTGTCTGTCTGTCTGTCCATCCGACTGTGAAACGGATCTAAAGAGTGAAACGGATCTAAGAGTGACTCCTTCTTATCTTGTATGTTGTATTAATGTTTTTACTTACATATGCGGAGTGGGGACCCCACTGGAAGCCCCTAAAGGACCCCTGCGGGACCCCAGACCGCAAATTGAGAACCACCAGTATTATTAAGCCAAAGCAAAACCCACAATACACAGTAACAACATTTTTTTATCACATTTAAACTCTGAGAGGGCAGCAAATGGTTACATTATTTGTGCCCTTTCAAGAGTTAATCCTGAGGATTATTGTGCAGAAACAGAAAGTGACAAATCAAAACCCACTTCTCCTTTTCAGTGACATGTCAGGAAACCCAGGGTGTCTCTCTAGCCCCTACGGAACCTCTCCCTCCCTCCGCTAAGTAGCTCGGAGCTACTTAGCGGAGGGAGAGGTTCCGTAGGGGCTAGGTGTCTCTCATGATCTAAACCACACTGGTCCCCAAACTTTTTAACTTGAGACCCAAAATTGAAATTTTGTCTCCAAGGGACCCAAACTAGTGAAAATAGCAGATCTACAAGCTCACAATGTGTCGCATACATTGTGAATTTGTAGATCTGCTATTTTCACTACTTTAAAAAATAAAATATGCAAGAATTTCTTTGATTTTATGAATTTCTTTGAAACATATTTTTTTCCTGAACATTTTCTATAGATTTTATGAAACAGAGAAAAGGGATATTTGATCGTGGCCCATAAAAAAATGTGTCCGCGCCCTACAAATGGGTCCCGCCCCAGTGTTTGGGGGAAACAGTGATCTAAACGACTTTTGTTTGCTTGTACAAATCAGTTATTTTTCACCCAAGCGACACCGACGTACGACGGGACACACACACACACACACACTAAAGCCCCGCACGATTCAGCCTTAATAAAACACAGAAGAGAAGAAGCATTTATAGTTATCTGTTCAACTCACCCCATTATTAATGTAGACAGAAGATATGGAAGATGATCTTTATGGGACAACCACCCAGACAGTAGGAGATCCAACTGGATTCCTCCCCAGATCTCCTTTAGTTAAGTCTCTGAACGGATCCCCGTCTTCTTTCCTCCACGTTTACATTTCGTTATAATGGAAAAAAAGACCCCCGGAGATAATAAATCAATTCCAGATTAGAGCAAGAAGTAGAGTTGTGTTGTTGATGTTGTAGTAATGTAAATAACGTAACGTTACAGCCCCGTCCGCTCCTTTGTTTTAGCAGACACAAGCAAGCAGGACAAAACCGCGTCTATTCTGTGTGCAACGTGACTCCTGTTAACGCTGTAGTTAAATGTGAGGTGAGGAAGTATCGACGGAAAGTGTGTCCCCGGCTTACAACAACACACTGAACTGAACTGTGTCGAGTTGCACAAAATGAAATCGCCTTCAGCACTTCTGTAGTTGTGTTGGTTCCTCCTCCTCCTCTGCTCTGCTGCGCTCCCAGACAGATCACTATGGACTGTATGCTGTCTGGTCCCATTCATGGATGTGTATGTGTGGATGTGCACATCATTGCCACCGTGTGGCGGGTTCAGGTGGTGGCAGAGTCAAATAACCAACTAAAAAATTTGATGTACGGTACTTAAAGAAGTAGTTCACCCAAAAAATTACTTAGTTTCTATCAACTGCACACCCCATGAAGCCTTGAATTCATGGATGTTTTTTTGTTTTTGTCGCATTCCTAAGCCAATAATCTGATTATCGGCGGAAAGATGCTAATGTATCCGGTAGGAGACACAAAGTAGACTCTTCGTGTCTCCTACCGGGAATACACCCGGTCATCTAATTATTGGCTTGAGAATGCGACAAAAAAAAAAAGAATCCATGAATTCAAGGCTTCATGGGGTGTGTAATTGATAGAAAATAAGTATTTTTTTGGGTGAACTACTCCTTTAAAGTACCAAAAGTTAAAGTACTCCTCCTGCAGAATGTCCCATTTCCCAAGTTAAAAAATATATTTTGAAAATAGCAGCTATTTTCAAATGGCCGAAATGTACAGTATATAGGGCGGAAGAAGTGGTTACTTTATGTTTTGTAATAATAATTCTCTTTTCAAATAGTTGTAGTGGAGTAAAAAATACAATATTTGTCTCTGAGATGTAGTGGAGTAGAATTGAAAGTATAGAAATTTGAAAATACTCCAGTAAAGTAAGAATACCTCAAAACTGTACCAAGTACATTACTTGAGTACATGTACTTAGTTACTTTCCACCACTGCTTTCCACTTTATGCAGTGGCGTCAATTCAGCAAAGGCTAAGGTATGGCAAGGTCACAGCATCAACATCAATGGCCAAGTAAACATTCATTTAATAGGTTATAGGCTATAGCAAAGGCTATAAGTGTAACATGGTTAATGTGCATAAAAACCTTGACACAACTTAAACTTTCAAATGCAGTCTATTTTTATTGAAGAATGCATCCAGAGATGACTGCTTCTTTCTGCATTTTTATATCCAACTAAACAACTGTCATGAGAGAACACTATTTGATTATTTACACTAATGCACATCACTGACCCGACCCCACGGGTGGAACATACTTACATTTGATCAAGATAAGTGGAATACAAGTGTTGGGGGAAATAATGTAATGATTGGGAAATCTGTCATTTTGTTCTGATTTGCATTTGATGTTATTTTACAATAATTTAATAACTAAAATAAAATAAATAATTAGATAGATACCTTCCAATACTGGTCATTTGACTTATTTCTTAAACTTTATTTTGGAGATAAGATGAACGTATACAAACCTTCAGTTCATGGGGATATGGTAACAACATGAATGCAAGAGGCAGCACATTTCATTCAGTGTTCCCTGTACTGTAGCTTACAGTACATGAACTAATCATGTTGCTCAGTGGCCTGTTTCAGACCACTGCTCTGACTGAGTCAGTGGGGAATACAAATGTGCATAATATGTGTGTGGGGGGAATATACTGTATACCGTCTCTGTCGGGTGGAAACCTCATATCGATGGCCAAAATGCAAAACCTCCTATGTGCAAATTTCATGATTTTCGGATTTCACTGTGGATGAGGACTATAGGCTATGCTGCACATGCTCAGTCTGTCTGCAAGATAGTCCCGCCCCTCATTTTGTCAGAAAAAGTCATTTGACTAAAACCTCCTATCTTGTTCAGTGCCAATTAGTGCTAAAATGTTGAAGCGCAAAGCCTCTTATCTGCACCAGAACTAGTTGAGCAGCAGACAGAGCTGAAACTTGGGAATTTTATGTTATGTAGACCGTCTAAATGTCTTTCAGTTTGTAGTCATCTATTATTTTCAAAATAAAAAAGTGTCTTCCCCCCTTACTAGTTAAGTATTTGTTAGTAACTCTGTCAAGTTAATTGCATTGCCTTGTTGATTGCTAATGATTAGTATCAGGTGGTGACACTTTTATCACACCAAGAGTGTGAGTTGATAAAAAAAAAAAAATGGTAATACTTGATACAGTACTGTAGAATGTCTTGATCTCAAAATGAGCATAAAAAAGCATTATTTAACAAAAATAATGTTTGTTTGTAAGCCTAACTATTTCTAGGTAAAAACCTCCTATGTGCATCTATGTAGATAGGAGGTCATTTTTAGGTATAGATAGGAGGTTTTGGCATTGAACATTTTGAACTTGTGGTTAGAGGTTGTCATTGCTGCTTAAATGTGAACGTCATTGTCGTGATTTTTTATTAATTGCAGATCAAAATCACACGTGAACACCGTGGCAGCCAACAACCCTGTGAAAATATTGTGGTGTGTCGGTTGGGGGGTATGAGGGTATGGGGGTGGGATGGGGTTTGGAGTTATAGGGTGTGGGAGGTGTGGGTGGTGGTTGGGGGGGTATGGGGTGGGGGGTGCATGAGGGTTTGGGTGGGTGGAGTTTGGGGGTTGTGGTGTGCTGGTTGGGGGCATGGGGACCGGGTGTTCTGGGAGTGGGGGTAATGGGTTGGGTGGGATTTGGGGGTATGAGGGTATGGGGTGGGATGGGGTTTTGAGTTATGGGGGTTGTGAGGTGTGGGCTGGCAGTTGGGGGGCATGGGGTTTGTGGGAGTGGGGGAGTATTGCAGGTGGTGGAGTTGGGAGGTAGAGGGTATGGGGGGGATTATGTTGAGGGGGGCATAGGCCAGTTAGGCCGGATCATACAGGATAGGGTCTTTGTGATGCGAAAGTGTGGTCTAGCCAACATCAACTCAGGACTCCTGAAGTGGGATGGGGTTTTGAGTTAGGGAGGTGGAGAGGTGTGGGCTGGCAGTTGGGGGGGTGGGGGTTGTGGGAGTGGGGGAGTATTGCAGGTGGTGGAGTTGGGGGGGTAGAGGGTATGGGGGGGATTATGTTGAGGGGGGCATAGGCCAGTTAGGCCGGATCATACAGGATAGGGTCTTTGTGATGCGAAAGTGTGGTCTAGCCAACACCAACTCAGGACTACTGAAGTGGGATGGGGTTTTGACTCAGGGAGGTGGAGAGGTGTGGGCTGGCAGTTGGGGGGGGGGGGGGGTTGTGGGAGTGGGGGAGTATTGCAGTAGGTGGAGTTGGGGGGTATAGGGTATGGGGGGGATTATGTTGAGGGGGGCATAGGCCAGTTAGGCCGGATCACACAGGATAGGGTCTTTGCGATGCGAGAGTGTGGTCTAGCCAACACCAACTCGGGACCCCTGAAGTGGGATGGGGTTTTGAGTTATGGAGGTGGAGAGGTGTGGGCTGGCAGTTTGGGGGGGGGGGGGGGTTGTGGGAGTGGGGGAGTATTGCAGGTGGTGGAGTTGGGGGTAGAGGGTATGGGGGGGATTATGTTGAGGGGGGCATGGGTCAGTTAGGCCGGATCATATAGAATAGGGTCTTTGCGATGTGTGAGTGTGGTCTAGCCAACACCAACTTGGGACTCCTGAATCGCTGCCCTCCACACTCTCCTATCTAGCATCAGGGTCTTGAGCTCTACAGTATTGTTGGCTAAGCTGTTACGCCGAAGTGCATCTACGTAGGTGGTGCACTTCTTGTCTCTCCTGGCTTTGCCCTGGGTTGGCTCTCATAGTGTTAGTTTGCTTGCCACTAGTTATGGGTCCCTGACGCAGTGCCCTGCCTCATCCTTCTCTCTCTGACTTTGTCTGTGACCCATGGTAGGTTCCTGTAGAGGACCACATTTCTGATGTGGTCCGTCCATGTGACTCCTAGTGCCATTCATAGCATTCTTGTGTAGACTCCAGGCTAATGCCTTGGTGAGTTCGCCTGACTTTGGTACTGGATCGATGATCATTTTGCTCCACAGCTTCGGCAGCTTAATAGACGTGTGTGCTTGATAAAATCCAACACCACCTCGTCTATGGGCACATACATCAGAACCTCTGCTGTCACTCCATCTTCCCCGCAGCTCTTGCCTCACTTGATAGTAGCCTTGGCCCTCTGGTACTCATCCATGGTGAACCGTCTGGTTTGGGAAGGTCATGGAAGACAGGAGCATCGGATCATCCTCTTCTTCGGTTGAAGGAGGATTTCCTAGGAGTGTTTTGAAGTGCTGGTACCATGTTTCAACTCGTTCCTCTGCGCTTTCTCCCCAGATCTTGGAAGTCTGAGAAGAGCTTCTGCCAGAAATGTCATTGATGAGCTTCCAGCTCTTGCCATGTTTCTGGTTAACATGCACCTCTTTAATGTCCCTGATCTTTTGGGTCAGCTCCCGTTGTTCTAGTTGCATACACTTGATATAGCTCCTCCTTCCTCCGCTTATATTCCTCCCTCAGACCCTCTCCTTTTTGGTCAGCGACAAAGTCCCTGTGTGCTGCTCTCATCTCCTCCCTGGCTGTGGTGATTCTAGGGTCAAGGCATCCGTCTTTCCTCCTTGCTTATAGGCTCTTTAAGACATTCAATGATCTTACATACTATTCCACTATCCACACCGGACACAAGGTTGGTGATCCAGTTGTATGAGTTAGGGGAGTTGGAGGGCATGAGGGTTTGGGTGGGTGGGGTTTGGGGGGTGTGTTGTGCTGGTTGGGGGGAATGGGGGTTGTGGGAGTGGGGGGGTATTTCAGGTGGTGGAGTTGAAGGTATAGGGGGGATTATGTCGAGGGGTGCCTGGGCCAGTTGTTTTGTAGTCCACCTAATGGGTGGGGTTTGGGGGAATGGGGGTTGTGGGAGTGGGGGGGTATTTCAGGTGGTGGAGTTGAGGGTATAGGGGGGATTATGTCGAGGGGTGCCTGGGCCAGTTGTTTTGTAGTCCACCTAATTGTTGTTGTTTTTGGAAAAAAGCGTATACAGTCTACTAACCATTTCATACCATTGAAAATGACCTAGCGTATACCCACGACCACACGCATCTCGTGCAGGGAATGATTATTGTATACCTCAGAAAACAAACCTAGACCACACCACTGATGCAACTGTTTGCAGCTGTAAATGTATGTATTTACAGCCTGTACTATTTATCATTATTTAGTTATGCAATCACTTAACATCACAGTGCAAAAGCTCCTATCTGCAGAATTATCCAGGAAAAGTGGGGAAAAACCTCCTATCTGCATTTGCAATATGAGATCAGTGTAATTAACATATAATATTGTAATATAATCCAGAAATCCAGAAACGGTGAATTATGTGATGGGTATCATAAAAAAATAGCATTGTGCAAAAAAGATACAACATTTTGTAGTTTTCTTTTTCATTTTCCCAACAATGTAAATTTTTCAGATAGGAGGTTTTGCGTTTTGGCCATCGATATGTCCAACTTTGGAACTATGTTACTTTTCAGGATTCAAATTCAAAAACAGCAAAAGTAGCAGATCTACAAGCTCAAAACGCGTCACTTCATGCCACGTTTCCCGCTTGTGGATCTGCTACTTTTGCTACTTTTGTGTGACGCTGTGGTACGATCAAAGAGATGGGGCATTAATTTACACAAAGAAAATGTGGAGATAAGAGGTTTCTGCCCGACAGCGACGATATGTATGTGTGTTGCATGCATGCAAGCAGCTCTCATGTTCATTTACCATGACGTTACATCACCTGGTCCTCAGTGATGCAGACTGGAGTCAGACCATCTGGTGTACAGGACCTGACCATGAGGACATTCATCATGTTTGGCAGTCCAGCGTGCAGAGAGCAGACCTTGGATGCAGCTCTGCTCTCTGGAGCTGATTGGAGCTGATTGGAGTGATTTCTCTCTTTCTTTCTCTCTTTCTCTCTTTCTCTCTTTCTCTCTTTCTTTCTTCTTTTTCATGTTCAATAGTTCTATATTTCCACAGTAATCATTGCTCTAGAGCAGTGGTTCTCAAACCTTTCAGGACGCCCCAAACTCTGTGAGTGTAGAAATGGAATCAAATGGTACATTACACTCTCCGAGTTAAAGACCTGTAAGGGTCCATTTGGGGTCCTCAGTGTCTTGGAGCACACTTTGAGACCCACTGCTACAGAGTGTTTGTTCAGTAACAGGGGGTCTCCCTGTCTATCCAGCACTTTAGTAAACAGAAAATAAATGCTCAGTTCAGGATACCAATTTCATCCAATCAGGAGAGAGAAGTGATGAACTGGAAGTGATGAAAGCAAAGAGATGAGCGGGAAAAATTGGAATTGAAACAATATCAAATTGAGGCTGATAAATGGGTTCTCTCTCCTGATTGGATGAAATTGACAACCCACCTGAAAATGAATTTTCTATTTTTAAAGAGCTGGAGAAACGGGGAGACCCCTGTTATTGAACAAACACTCTGAAACACAACAGAATATAGAGCTTTCACCAAAAAATATCACAATATGATGATGACAAACGATTTTCATTCGTGTCCGATCCCAGTGACTTCGCGATGCAACTTGTTGTGAGCTTGTAGATCGGCTATTTTTGAGAGGTTAAATTGTTGTTTCAATTGGTTAAATGTATATAATTATAATAATATGCGGTTCATCTTTTGTGATCATATTTTGTGGTGTTTTATTTATGTATCTTTGTGCTTGTGGTGTGGGGCATGGGGGAGAGCTTATGTTGAGCTTTTGTTGTTTCTCTATTGTGTCTGAAGGACTCCACATGGACACGAGATGAGTCATTTCAAGTAATTCATCCTTTCAATAAAATGTCAACAATAAAGCACATAACGGCCTGCAGCTGCCAGATCTTAGTGCCTTCTGCCTCCTCCAGTGCTACTGTGTATGTTCACTGAGGAATACAGTGTGGAGAGACGTGGTGGTCATATCATTAATCACTGGGTGAACGAGAGCTGCATGCCTGCTGAGATCAACTCCCATCTTCCACTCCTGGTTGGAGGAAAAGAGCCATGGGCATTTTGCTTGGCCTGATGCTTCTTCCTCCGCCCTCCCTGACAGACTTAACCACTTAAACCCCAGCATCAGATGTGCTGGAAGCACCTCTTGTCAATTGTGTTTGTTTCTATCATATGAAACAAACATAATTGCATTGAAAGCGTTGCAGAGCGAGCAGCATTCCTTGTTCCCAAACCATTGGTGAAGGTTCAGAGGAAGGGAGAGTGTGTAATAAGTTGTCTTGATGAGGAAGCTGTGCCTTCAGTTGCCTGTGGGATCTTTCACGAGTTTGTCCAACTGATTTTCAGCTTAACAACTCCTTCCCAGGTTGCAGCTTCCTTGTCGGCCATGTGACACAGCCTTGATCTTGTTCCTCTCTTCCTCTCTCCCCCCTCGTAACCTCTGACACCTCCATCTCCTTCCTTTCTTTCCGGTTGGCCTCAGATCAGAAACGTTGTGCTTCTCCCCATCCTGTCCTTCGTGTTTGGACTCTGCCAACAAGTCCTTGGTGTTGCAGCCTACCAAACCACTCAACCTCAGCTTGGGCTTTCCACTTCTGGCCAGTGATAAAGACTGACAATCTTTAATGACATTACAGAAAAGGACTTCTGGGGTCATGTTCATGTTTGTTTGCACCCCAGGCAGTTTTTAAGTTGCTTGATTCGATATTCAGATATTTGATTTTATCAGACACGCCCCCCTCCTATATAAATCCATTGAACTTCAAATCCATTTAAACCATGTTAGACTAATTGACTGACAACAGAAGGTTCTGGTGACTGATATTGTCCTTCTAATGTGTGAGTAACTTAATGAAAAAAAGAAAAAGAAAAAGAAAAAAAAAAAAAATATATATATATATATATATATATATATATATATATATATGCTTGCTCAGGGGAGAAATAGAATTTTGACCCCAGGTCAAAATACGGGTCAAACCAGAAACAGGATCGTGTCAAAGGTCGTGTCCAACCTAGACACAGGATCTAAATGTCTCAATAGAAGAGCAGGGAGACCAAATGCAACCACCTCAATTGTTTGTATGTTGATTGATTGATTGATCGATTGATTGGTTTTATTTTGGTAAAAGAAATACAAGTTTCAACACAATATAACTTCGGCCCAGGATGAACACATAAAGTGTAACAAAACACTTATTTCCTCTAACTTTGCGCAGTTGATGTTGTTGCTGTTATTATTATTATTATTATTATTATTATTATTACTATTATTATTATTATTATTATTATTATTATTATTATAAATGTCTATGAGGTAAATGTACACTTGATTGCTTTTGCCCCTTGGCAGACATAGCCTACATGTCATGTACATTGTAAAATGAAATGTTTACTAGAGGACATTAAAAAATCACATAAAACTGATTGTTAAACAGTAACCTGAAAGCTGATTGTATGACATTCTGTATAGTAGTGTGTATATCTGCCTGCCTCTTATATTTCATCATGATTTGTGTGCATGGGGTTCTCATCTTAAACAAGCGTAATGCTTAATGAGGGTTTCCAGTTTAGTAGACCTTGTATTGTGAATTTGTACTTCCATGTACTGTTATGTACTGTCATGTACTATTCTCATGTCTTTCTAAATAAACTACATCAATCAATCAATCAATCAATCAATCAATCAAACAAACAACATATTGTATGTTGTAAGTATAAAGTATTAATGGATATCATCCCCATAAAAATATAGTAAAATATCATACTGTTATTGTCGTTTGCAAATATGGTTGGTGGAACTAAGATGGTCAATAATCATTCAACTTTATATTAAAACCTTTATATTAAAACCTTGTATTGTTGATCTACAAGCGAAAAACATTGCAGAAATCCCCCTGACTGGAAAATGGACCAATCACAGACGGTTCAAGCTCGGATACCACCCCCCACCCTGACGTCAGTATTGCCATGTCTGCTTCTTATAAGCTACTCTGGGCTTCTTTTTCTGTAAAGTTGCTTGTAAATATTGGTAGTTGCGGGTTGCGTTTTTTGGGGCTTGTGTAGTGTAGTTGCTTATTTAGGCTTGCTTCCGAATGTTTTAATTATTATTTAAACCAGTGGTTCTCAAATATTTTCATGAAAGCGTTTTGTGCCACAGGGAGCATTTGTGTTATTCCACATTTTATTGCAGGAGTTTTGAAAGTAGCAGATCTACAAGCTCACCAAGCTTGTAGATCGGCTGCGAGCCTGCGATGCAGGTTTAACTTTGAAGTGCTCATGTAGTGGAAAGACTGGTGATGCGAGGTTAGTGCTCATGTGGCCAAGTTGCTTCTTTTGGCAAGTATGGGAGACCTGGTTGCTTATTTATCTCACAAAACCTGGCAACCCTGCCCCCCCCCCCCCCCGCCCTTACGTCATCACACAGCGACGAAGCATTCGCCAATCGCCACGAGGAAAGATGTGTAGTTCTTACAACTGGAGATAGCAGCGTCTTTTCTATGTTTATTTGTTTTCTCTATCACATGAAACAAAACAGAATAAGGTTATTTAATAACTAGTGGATCCAGAAGATACCAGAATGGGTGATTTCTCGTCCCTGGGCCTCTCTGATTGGCTCATTCAACAATGTAAACAACTGGGGATCTCTAAGCCCTCTCCTGTGCAGGAGAACTGTGTGCCTCCCATCCTCCAAGGTAAGCACTTTTATATATTGTAACTGACTGACTGACTACTGACAGTGACTTACTGACTAAATAACTGACGGTGTGCCTCCCCATCCTCCAAGGTAAAGCACTTTTATATGTAACTGACTGACTGACTACTGACAGTGACTTACTGACTAAATAACTGACTGTGTGCCTCCCATCCTCCAAGGTAAAGCACATTCACATACTGACTGACTGACTGACTGACTGACTGACGTTACAGCAATGCAAAAACTAAAAAACTTCAGGTGGCATACAGTATAATGTTGCATTTCTAATGTTGCTTCAGGAAACACTGGAGGCAATGTTTAGATGTTTTTAACTGATCTGGGGCTGGGCTTTATGGAGGGAAATCAGTCTGGTCTCTCAGGCTATCTCTGTGTTATTGTCTGTTTTGTATCTCTGTTTGCATATGGACCTATTGTGTCTGAAATAAAGTTTATCTGACTAATGTAAATGTCTTAAAACATGTGTAGACACCTAGACAGGTAAATGTGTGAAAATGAACACATACAAGTATTTGATGATGGAAAACATTGACCGCACTTAAGTATATTTTAGATAGCATGTTGTTCAGACAGATGTAACATGGTACCCTAGTTTCTTTTGTTATTATTTGTTGACTAGAGTTGATGTTTACTCTGACATGCAAAAGTGTCACTTTTCAGCTACAGTCACCTTTTTGAACCCAAATAGGGCAATTGTGTGACACCTGACCCGAAAGAAAACAACATGTTGTCACCTTTTTCACCTCGGGGCTGTTTGCATGCCTGTTATTCCGATCTGAGAGTGTCTGTTGTGCTAAATGCCTTAACTGTACTTTGTAAAATATTTGGTACTGCAACAATGTGACTTTATTCTGACATACTGCACATATAAACAGAGCTGCTACCGTTAAACACATTTGAAATCTGAGGCTTTTTTGTATACTAAATTGTTTTGGGAAAAAT
Organism: Gymnoscopelus braueri; assembly: GCF_963280865.1. Taxonomy (NCBI): domain Eukaryota; kingdom Metazoa; phylum Chordata; class Actinopteri; order Myctophiformes; family Myctophidae; genus Gymnoscopelus; species Gymnoscopelus braueri. The sequence goes on along the minus strand of NC_137607.1, from coordinate 41,900,943 downwards.
GCTGCCCAAAAGTGACTGCAAAAGATTGCTGCTATTTAAAAAAGCTTTATACCCTGTATATATAACGTGTATATAACGTTGCAATGTGACAGCTATTTTTAACACAATGCCTCCCCCTCTAACTGTACATACTTTACCCATTTTTTTCTTAAATTGTTATTATTATGTTTTGACACTTGCTTTGGCTTGTAATGTAAAACGTATGTTTTCTCTTGCCAATAAAGCTAATATGAATTGAAGTGACATAGTTCTACTAGTGACATACAGTAGTTCATCCTGGTTCTATTTACGTGACATGGTTCTGGTTGTGTTCTCCAGGTCGGGACTGTCTGGGCTGTGCTAAGACAGGCAGTGGTAAGACGGCAGCTTTTGTCCTGCCCGTTCTACAGAAACTGTCTGAAGACCCGTACGGTATCTACTGCCTGGTGCTGACGCCTACCAGGTTGGTGTCTGCTCATCCACAGGGTTATGTACTGTACTCTGGGCATTATTAATAGAGTACAGTACAGTGGTGGTTCTCAAACTGAGGTCCTTGAGGAGGTTCCAGGTCCCCATCTGCTATTTTGGCAATGCAAAAATAGCAGATATGTATATGTAATTATGCTGTATTTGAGACCAAGCCAAGAACATAACAATGGTTCATCGTAAGTGAGACCATGACCAAATAATTATGCTTTTCAAAATAATTTAAGTAAAATACAAATAGATTCCATGCACATTATTACAAACAGAGGTCAATCCTTTGATCAGAAAACATTGCAATTTTCTTTATTTTCTCAGAATTGGGTATAATGAGACAGAATAGTGTCCAACGTCTTACTACTGTTACTTTAACCACTTCAGCCCTATATATATATACACTTTGGCTATTTGAAAATAGCCGATCTACAAGCTCACAAGTAAAAAATGTGAGTACTTCTTCTTCCACCACTGCTTGTAAACATGGTGGTGTTTGTTTGACAGGGAACTGGCGTACCAGATCGCTGAACAGTTCAGAGTCCTGGGGAAACCTCTGGGTCTGAGAGACTGCATCGTGGTCGGTGGAATGGGTAACGTTTCATTCATAATGCACATTCTGGTTGTACTCTGGCACTGGGAGCAGACAAAATGGGAAATTCAAATAAGTAAAATTTTGACCAATTTTCCCATAAAACACAGGCTTGTAGTCACATTGTTAAAAGTTTTAATTTTCTCTTTTTGTGATTAAACACAATGTTTTGACACCGTCTGCCCATTATAGCTATGTACAGTATAACATGAACAAACGCACACACTCAAAACGTGATTGATACTTTTGTGTGACACTGTAGTATGATCAAGCAGGACGTAAATTGTTTAAGAAAAAACACAAAAATTTAGAATATGGAGATAAGAGGTTTCTTTCTGCCCGACAGCAACGATATAGCAGTTGTCATATCTCTCATGTTGGTTTTTGAACTGAGAAGGGGGCTTTGTGTGAGTACTGTATTTTTTTAGTTTTTGTGTATGACAACGTTTGTATTCCATTCTATGGTCTTAAGTCCGCTGTGTCTCCAACAGACATGATCACACAGGCCTTGGAGCTGTCAAAGAAGCCTCATGTTGTGGTGGCGACTCCGGGAAGACTGGCCGATCACATCCGCAGCTCCAACACCTTCAGCATGAGCAGACTGCAGTTCCTGGTCTGTCTACATTTAGAGTTTCTTCTTCTTCTTAATCTGCAACTTGATTTCTTCATTAACCACTTTCAACCGGCTGTCCCTATATTTTGGGCCAGCAGCTTGTAGATCGGCTATATTTCTTTGTACAACAAAGTACATAGGGCTTAACTTCAGAGAGAGAAGGATGAGGCTGGCAGGGCACTGCGTCAGGCACTCATACACGTCTTTAACTAGTGGCAAGCAAACTCACACTATGGGAGCCAACCCAGGGCAAAGCCAGGAAAGGCGCACCACCTACGTAGATGCACTGCGGTACGACAGCTTAGCTAACAACGCTGTAGAGCTCAAGACCATGATGCTAGACAGGAGAGTGTGGAGGGCAGCGATTCAGTCCTGAGTTGGTGTTGGCTAGACCGCACTCTCGCATGGCATGGCATGGCTTAACTGGTTCAAGGAGACCATATATTTAGAGGTTAGTTTTAGGGGTTGGAATTAGAGTGCTGGTGATGCGCACCAAAGATAGTCAATCAATCTACAGAATGGTAGAATGGCTATTTTTTGGCGCACAACCAAGTACAACTCAGGCTTTAGGGTTAGTGTTAAAATGGCCTAAAAAAGGTAAAATGGCATATAAAAAATTAACGTCATAAAATGTTTTATAATAAGTATAGAAATGTGTGTGTGACTGTGTGTGTCAGATCCTGGACGAGGCTGACAGGTTGTTAGAGCAGGGCTGTGAGGACTTCAGTAAAGACCTGGAGACCATCATCAGCTTTGTGCCCAAGAAGCGCCAGACGCTGCTGTTCAGCGCCACTCTCAACGACACGCTGCAGGAGCTGCAGAGCGTCGCCCTCAACCAGCCCTTCTTCTTTGAGGCCAAGTCTGAGTGAGTCTGAACCGGTAGTTCTCTTAACATTTTCGCGCCGAGGACCCCTAAAATGTATTTGACCGCGGACCGCCCATCTGAAAATATTTTGTGCCAGGGACCCCAAAGAGAAGGTTTAAATAAATTCAAAAGTATTAATTTTTTTTCAAACATTTTCAATATTTTTTAAAAAATCTTCAAAAATAGCTGATGTACAAGCTCGCAGCGCGGCACGAAGTGACACGCTGTGAGCTTGTATATCTGCAATTTTTTGATAGCCAACGTTAAATGGATAAAGTGGTTAAAATGATTGTGATGCTACATTAACTACTTTTCACGGGGGGGTACCACTGGGGGTCTCCGGTCCCCACTTTGAGAACCAATGGTCTGAACATCTATGATTCGTCACGTCATCATGCCTCACGACGCTTCACAAAAATAAAGGTATTTCTGTAATGCGTTTCCATCAGGACCCGTACGGTGGAGGAACTGGACCAGCGGTACCTGCTGACCCCAGAGAGAGTGAAGGACGCCTACCTGGTCCACCTCATCCAGAGCTTCACTGACCAGCACTACGACTGGTCCATCCTCATCTTCACCAACACCTGCAAGTAAGACAGCGGTCGCTTCACAGTTCTGTTTGCTATGACAGTGGTTCTCAAACTCCTTCATGTCAAGGACCCCCAAAGTGATCATGTTTTTGGCCGCGGACCCCCACCTGAAAGTGTTTTGTGCCAAGGACCCCCAGAAGAGAAGATTTATGTAAAAAAAAAATCTAAATTATTCAAAGATTTTCAAACACTTTCAAGGTTCTTTAGATAAATGTTCAAAAATAGCAGATCTACAAGCTCGCAGCACTGTGAGCTTGTATATCTGCTATCTTTGAATAGCCAACGTATAAAATGTGGATAAAGGGGTTAAGATGATTGTGATGCTGTGTTAACAAATTTAGCTGGGGACCCCCTGGAATCCCCTCAAGGACCCCCGGGGGTCCCCGGACCCCATTTTAAGAACCAATGTGCTACGATATTTATGCGTGTTTGTTTGCTTCTACTGTCCCGTCAAATGCAAATAAAGAATGTTTTTTTTATTTATTCTTCCAGAAATTGTCAGATCCTCACAATGATGCTGCGTGAATTCAACTTCCCTACCATCTCCTTACACTCCATGATGAAACAGGTGACTGATGTGGGGATGAAACACTTCATCAAACTAATCCATTTGACTGTCTTCCATCCTTTGTTCAAGGGCTTCTTTCTGGAGAAACTAAACGTTTCAGTTAACTCATCACCTCAGCTTTGTGGAAGAGGGCAGTTCATTATTACATTTCTTTTGTGTGTCCAAGATTATTAGTGACTATTTCTAGGCTCGGCTCAAGTACTAGTGAATGTTAATTTGAAAAATCCTATGATGTTTGTACTGTACATGTCTTAATACAGTTGCCTAATTGGACCGTCCAGTCCAATAGAGCTGCAACGGGTTAATCAGACACATTTTTGTGTGTGGATAAAAAAATAACATTTAAAAAAGTCTCCCCAAAACAAAGATACTTCTCGATTATTCGATTAATCAAAAAGGTAATTGATAGTGGCAGTCCTAGATGACAGTAACACCATCCTCAAGCTGTGCTTCATTTATAGAGACATTTATCACTGAAATGTCATTATGAAAGGTCCCCATGTCCTTGAGCGACGCACTGAACCTTGATCCTCCTCCACTCAATCTTTTGAGTGGTTCAGGATAAGAGCAATGGAAATATAATAACCCTCTGATAAGAACTCTCTCTTTCTCTCAGGAATGAAGAAAAAAATAGAAAAATCCCATTTGCTTTCTGAAAAGAGTGTGATTGAAATGTGTGCGGCTTCACAAAGCAATCATCTGCACTAAAGAGGATTAAGTCAGGTGAAGGGGTCTGCACAGTAAATCACAGCTTGCCTCATTCTTTGACTTTTCTTCACAGAAACAACGGTTCGCCAACCTGGCCATGTTCAAGTCCAGCGTCTACAAGATCCTGGTCGCCACGGACGTGGCGTCGAGGTAACCATGGTCTTCTACAAAGAATTACATGCAGGTTTTGCAGACGAGATCTGTTCCTTGTCTGCAAGCTACACTGTCGTGCGACGGAGATGAGATTAACCGTGGCTTTGGTGCTATGTTGCTTACTAGTCTGCTGTAGTTTTTAACCTGAACTGAAAAACAAAGTATAAAATCAGCTCATGGTTTCGTAGCTCTCTACCGCAACGATGTCGGTAAATGTTGGAAAGCGTCTGTTGCCAAAAATCTGCTGTTGAATGGTCTTTCAACCGTCGAATAGCAGCGGGTTTTTTGTTGAAAAAGACATCAAGCTAAAGCCATAGGCTATTTTTAGCACCATAATAGCCGTCTGTCGGTGTCGGCTCTCAGATGCATTCAGCAACTTTTTTCACACCTTCCAACCGACTGATCTCCCGACTTCATTCGACTGCCAGTCTGTAGTAATCTGTAGTAGTCTGTTTGGTGGAGAGCTACCTTTAGTGGTTAAAGGTGGTCTCTGACTGGTTTGTGTGTTCACATCCCCAGGGGTCTGGACATCCCTACCGTCCAGGTGGTCATCAACCACAACACCCCAGGACTGCCCAAGACCTACATCCACAGAGTGGGGCGAACGGCCCGAGCTGGTAACGTCACACACACACACACACACAGTCCTTTGTTTGATCCTAGCAAGAGCCCATTAGAATCCTACTGCTTATAATGGTGCTGGGTGTGATGTTGAGATGTATGATGTACTTTAACACTGCCGTAAAGACTGTAAGGATATCACAAATCTTAGCATCTGCTGTGCTTGTTTGATTAGGAAGGAATGGAGTCTCCATCACCTTGGTGACTCAGTATGACATCCACCTGGTCCAGTCCATCGAGGAGCAGACCCGTAAGTCTAATCTACATCCATATACATAACTTAGATGAAACAATGAATACATGTAGAATGGCCAGTGTTGACAGGGTCTCTTGTGCTCAAGCCATTCCCCAACAGAGGTCGGTGCTCTCAGAAAGGACACACAATATTAAAAACATTTCCATGGGTCACTGATGACTGAGTTTTAGTTAAAGTGCATATAGTCATAAGGCAGGATAAATAATTTCACACCATTTATGTAGGGAAGCAAGTGCACTGTCCAAAAGTGTCTGCCATCAGGTCGAACAGTAAACTTTAATTAACGCCCTACTTGATCATACTACTACAGCGTCACACAAAAGCATTGAAAGTAGCAGATCTGCAGCTTGCTACTTATGAATTTGAATCCTGAAAAGTAACGGTTTTGGACATATGAGGTTTCCACCCGACAGACGATATGCTCTCTTTTGTGCAGAGACCAAGCTGAAGGAGTTTCCTGTGGAAGAGAAGGAAGTACTCAGCATCCTGACCCAGGTCAACGTCACCAGGAGACGCTGTGAGATCGTACGCAAAGCTTCTGTCTTTCTGTCCACACACACCTTTACAGTTCATACTAGGGGTGTCACGATACACTCATTTCATGATACGATATTGGGCTCACGATAGATATAATACGAATTATTATAATTGTTTCATATTTTTCCCCCCCAATTATCAACATTGGCCATCATCCAAAAAGCACATTAAAAAACGAAGTTACAAAGTGCTTTACACACAAAAATAAATAGGAAATTCAAGCTTAACCTTTGCAGTGCTCTAAACTGAAAGTGACTGGAGTCTGTCTCATTTCTCTCCAAAAGCCCTTGAATATGGAAAGCTCACATTGCATATCACAGTAACTTTTACCAGCAAAATCTATTTTTATTAAAAAAAATATGGGGATATAGTATGACGTCACGACGATATACTGTATATCGTTATGTTTTAACATCGCGAGACGATATCATGACACCTCTAGTTCATACGTTATTCTGCCTTTCTGTTCGCACTTTTACAGTTCATACGTATCATAGATTGATAGAAGTTCCAGTCACCACGTAATACTTCATTTATACTGGTGTCGGCCTCACTCACCAAACATAGCAGCTCTACAAGCCATTTGTTATTCAGTGTCAATCAAGACAAATCCCTCATGCGCAAACATACCTGGTTGATACAAGATAGATATGTTATCTAAATGGCTGAGTCATGGTGAAATGTCATTAAGAGCCTGTGTGGATTTGACTGTCAAATCTGCTCTGCATCGCACAAAGCAGCAAAAGTAGTTTGTATTCCTATACCGATAGTTAGGTGTTCATTTATGATCTTATAGTAATGTTTTTCTGTGTTTCACTGTGTGAATTGTTTGACAGAAACTGGAGTCAACAGACTTTGATGAGAAGAAGGAGACTAACAAGAGGAAACAGATGATCATGGAGGGGAAGGTAAAACTGATTATGTAATGAATATCAAAAAAATATTTAATCAAGCAACTTTAAAACTGTCTGGGGTGCACACAAAAGCATGAGTAGGCTTTAAAATGACCCAAACAGTTTTTTAAAGTTAAATACCTCTTCAAAGCAGCACTGTGTAGTTAGGGGGTATCAGTGGCCACAAATAACACGGCAGCCAACGTCTTTGACTTCATTACCCAAGAGTCTCTGCAAGCACGTCCGGCGAGGATGTGCTGTGATTGGCCAGTCTTCGTTTCGACTGGCAGTTCTGCCTTGGTAAATCCCAGGATGAAACTCATTGGCTGCAGTTACATGGACATCATGTATTCATTCAGAATGAACTCATTCCAAATAGAGGAATCTGTTCCACTCACCTGTTTAGATGGGACCTGAATAAAAGTATTCCTCGTTTACATGACCCAAAGCATTCATTCGGAATATAACTTTTGACATGCGCAAAGTGGTGGGCATGGACCAGTCCAGGGGCCACCCAGCTCCACTACCAGGACGGAGCTTCCCCTGGTGGGCATGGGGCAATAGCCCCCTTGTGCCTCCGCGGCAGTCGTAGGCAGGCCGGGAAGCAACGCACCGACTCCTGGCCAGGCAGCGTTGTAATGTGGTGCAAGCCTGCATTCCTTTGTTATCGCCATTTTAATGCGAAAGTAGCAGATCTACAAGTTCAGACCAGTTTCTTTTTTGTATTGGTACCAGACACGGTATGTAGGTACGATGACGTCATCGCGCATTCGCACATGGTCATTATAATAATAAATAATAATACATAAACACCGGACCGCTCATGGTCATTATAATAATACATGTAGAGAGAGCAACACTTACAGTCTATGAAACAAGGCATGCTCATTTATGGCAAAAGTACAAAAGTTTTTGGCATCAAAATATACTTAAAGTAGAAAGTATAGGCTACTCATTATGCCGAATGTCACGTTTTTCTTGTATTATTATGAAAAGGCTTTGAAACATGCTGTAACTCATTCACTGTAACGAAACCCCTCTTTCTGCGCCGAGTAGCGCACACGGGTTGAATGCGGGGTCTGTCGTCCTAAAACACAATCGCCCCGGGTCAAAATCCAGCAACCATGGAGCGGCCGCGTATGGCCCGCTCAAAAGGTGCGTGGGGCGGGTTGTTTTGGGACGACCGTTCCGGCTGCCCATGGAATGAATTGATGAAGTAAAACTCAGCTGTTTGCGTTGTAGCTGCGCCCTAATAATGTTGTTTTCGTTTATTTTTGTTCACGTATGCCATTAAAATAATGCAGCTATATTGCAGTATTGGGCCTTATCATGTGATTAAAAAGGTATATGCTGATGATCAGCTAGCTGCAAGTTTCAATTTTAAATAAGATTTTACATTTATTTTATATATGAGGGGCCAAATACATATACCTTTTTAATCACATGTTAAGGCCCAATACCTTTGTACTTTTGCGATCAGCTGCTGAACCCATTGATCAGCTGCTGATCAATGCGTTTCTGCGTTTGTGTGGACAGGGATTTTTTTTTATCTTTGTCATGTGGCCAGGGAATCAGGGATTCTTTTTAAAAACGGAGGACTAAAATATCCATTTAGAAAAAGATCCATATAAATGTAGCCTAGGCCAGAAATCCTCGGAGCGTCCATTCTCCTGGACAAGTCTGGACTTAACCATTACAGGCTTATTAAATTACGCTAAAGAATAGAATCATTCATTTTATCCCGCAGGAGCGAGCGCTTCTCAGCACCAGCAGTGGCCGAATTAGAGATTGGATAGGTCATTTTTGGATAATTCTGACAGTACTACTAAGCAGGGACATGCGCAAAGGAATGCATGTATTCCAGACAGACAGGAGCGTTCGGAATGAAGTGTTTATATGGTCAATTCCGATTGGTATATACCACCCCTCCTAACCTGAATGAAAATGCATTCGGGTCAGACTGGAATAGAATATTCTATTCCAATTGAGGTGTTTACATGAGCATTTCTATTCTGAATGAATTCATCCATTCATTCATTCCGAATAAAACTGTCCATGTAACTGCAGCCATAGTCTCTGGGACTCCCCTGAGTCTATAAATGTATGGAAGGATGATCGTTATTGCTTAAACATGTAACTTTATAATTTTGTGTGACATGCTATATAGTTGTTAAAAAGTTACATAATGCTGCTTTAAGTGATTAATCTTTGTTCTGCTACGTGTACAGTGCAGGGACAGTGATGTTGAGTTGTAATAATGATCTCTGATATCTGCTCTCCTTCCAGGATCCTGACCTGGAGGCAAAGAGGAAAGCAGAGATGGACAAGATCAAGAGACACAAGAAACGGTTCAAGCAGAAGATCCAGGAGGACATGAAGAGACAACAGCAGCAGCAGCATGGGAAACACTCTGACAAGACCAACAGGGATAAAAAACATGACAAATCCAACAAGAAAAAAACTGCCCCCCCCAAAAAAGTAGAACCAACAACCTCAACAGAAACAGCCTGACAAAACAAACCAGAAACCTCTGCAGAACACATCTAATGGCCCTTTTCCAATACAGGAACTATGCGAGCCGTGTAACATATCGTCTCTCGGGTGGAAACCTCATACGTCCAAAACTGTTACCTTTCAGGATTCAAACTCAAAAGTAGCAGATCCACAAGCTCAAAACGCGTCGCGACCTTGTGGATCTGCTACTTTTGAGTGACACTGTATGATCAAGTTGGGCATTCATTTACAAAAAAACCCCACCAAAGTTAGAATATGGACATAAGAGGTTTCCGCCCGACAGCGACGATATTTCACAGGTTCTGGATCATTCATTTCCATTACGCTACAGCTGGGTTTCAGATAAGGTTCTCAGAACCTCATTTAGGTCCTGGTCATATCAGGAGGTTTTCATATGACTCACCTTTCTGGTTCTAATGGAGAGAAAAAACAATGTCAGCACTCGATAAACTGCCCTCCCGTCTTTTATTTTAGCCAAAAGTTCACTTTTGGTTAAAATAAAAGACGGGAGGGCAGTTTATCGTGTGCGGACATTGCTTTTTTCCTTCACTTGATTATTTTTGGGGATGCTCATGTCCTACCTTTTTCATCTGGTTCTAATGGAAACGTTCAATCACAGAACAGGTTCTGGGTTTTAACCCTTCATAGTGGGAAGAGAGGCATAAATGACACCGGACTGGATTCAACTCTGTATATAATTTGATAGCCTTTATTAATCGTGGAATATTGTAATTTTTGAAATTTGCATTAAAAAAAAAGACAAATGTGTATTGTTTTTCCACCAGAATAATTCGCTCTGTTTGACATAAGCAACCTTTTATTGACACATTTTAACAACGGAACAACAATATTGTGAAAGCTACGATAGATCTTCACTGCAAATAAGACTGAGCATCATTCAAATATGAACTGATATCAAACCATTATGTCTCGTTTGTGGAGTTGTCCGATATAAGTAATTCATCACTGGTTGTCAGTTAACTGCACGTCACGAATGTGATGCCGTTTTTTGTTCAGTGGACGTGACACAAATGTCACATCTATACTTCCCAACAAAGCCACAAGTGCAGCCACTACGTGATTCAAAGGTCAAATCAGCCTTCATGATTTGGGGGATAACAATTGCCTCATGAACATAATCGTTGCTGTTGGTCAGAAACATTTTAACTTGTTTTTTTCCGTAAATTAACGCCCTACTTGATTAATACTACAGATTCACACAAAAGTAGCAGATCCACAAGCTCACAACGCCTTTTGAACTGGTAGATCTGCTACTTTTTTATTTGAATCCTAAAGTTTTGGTCATATGAGGTTTCCACCCGACAGACGATATAATAAGTGCTAATATCACTTGTATATCAATAACCCATTTGGCTGACCAGTTGAAAAGACATTAAGCTAAAGCCTTTTTTCCCCGGTTTGATTCTTTGTGTAGTTACTGCACTTTGGCTTTTAGGGCAGTATACTTACGCCATATTTCAGAAATATCTTTTTTACAAACTCAATGCATCGAGACACGTGAGTGATTTAAAAAAATCAGAAAATGTAAAAGCCGACCGACAAGTTTGAAAGATTTTTTGAAACTTTAAAAATATTACTTTGACAATTTGGGATAATTATTGAAACGGGAACAAACAACTTAGGATAATTGTTTCAAAGATGTCCAAAACAATATGGATGCCAGGTTGAAAGTGAAAGAGTGAAAGAGAATGTGGTGAAAGATGATTGCACAGGTGAAGTAAACAATATAACAAAGAACTCTCAATGATCAAACAGGCTAAATGTTTCTATTTATTAAGCATGTCGATTTCAAAACGTGTCAAGATCTACTGGACAGCGTGATTGTCATCTTGTTCTTTGTGGTAAAAAATATAAAGCAGGAAATGAACTACACAGATGGACAATTCTTTTAAACTAGGAGGAAATGGAAATAAAAACATACATTCTTTTTAGGGGTCGACTTGACCTTTGCGTATGTCACTGGCTCTCACCGTTGGGGTCAGGGAACCCACCGGGGGTCCAAATGGTCTTGAACTCTTCAACTCTTGAGAGTGTGCACAAATGGACCTTTACAGGTCCACTTGTTCACTCTCAGAGTTAAGTGAACACTGAGGATGTTCTTACAGTGTAGAGGATGTTCTTACAGTGTAGATTGGGGTCCCAGAGATACAAACACATGGTATTGAATGGGGGTCTGTGACCTAATGCAGAGGTTCTCAAAGTGGGGTCTGAGGACCCCCAGGGGCCTTTGGGGGGTTCCAGGGGGTCCACAGCAGCAAAATGTGTTAATATATCATCACAATCATTTTAACCAGTTATTCAATTAATACGTTGGCTATTAAAACATAGCAGATATACAAGCTCACAGCTACTAGATGTGAGCTCACTGTGAGCTTGTACATCTGCTATTTTTTTTACATGATCTTTTTTTTCTGGGTGGTCTCTAGCAAAACCTTTTCAAATGCGGGGTCCGCGGCCAAAAACATCAATTTGGAGTCTTAACATGAAAAGGTTTCAGAGGCAGTGACAAACAATACAGGAGCCCGCAATCTACACACTACAATACTTTGCAGTTCCATTTTTACACTCAAGAGTTACAGACCCAAAAGGGTCAATTTTTGGACCACCTGGGGGTCCCTGGACCTGATGTCAAACCAACCGCTACACAAAAGGACTTAAAGTAAAAGTACATCATGTGACTAACCTGAAAACATGGCACACAAAAATAGCAAAGGAAAACCTCGCGCATCAAAGCAAAATTATATATATATAAATGGTGGTAGCAATTCAGGGGTTCGTATAAATAACCTGGGTCACAACAACTTCTGGGATAGGGTTCTACAGAAATCTGAAGGGTGATCAAAAATGAGTCCAAAAAAAGCTTGAATAACAAATAAAAGTCCATACAATAACAAATACATATTTTTCTGCCAGTCTAGCCCAAGAGAAGGAAGGTGGCTCGCCTCGCTTTGATCAGTCCTCACATCTCACAATACATACTGGCTAATTCTGACAACTGTCATATTATACCTATCTTACATTTAAAAAAAAACGTACTAAAATATGACATGATCAATGTTTTGGTAATGATTTGGGAGCCCTGTGATGTGCTGGTACAGTATTATGTTGGGTTCACCTACATTCATGTTTGGTCTGAAGATTGTTTTAGAGGCACTGGTTCACGTAACCTTTTTTTCGCTGTTCCATTTTCAACTGGGATCCCTCACTAAGTTCCGTCTTAAAAACTCTCTGTCGTTGCTGTCGGGCAGAAACCTCTCATCTCCATATTTTAAGTTTGTGTGTTTTATCGTAAATAAATGCCCTACTTAATCATACTACAGCGTAACACATAAGCATCAAAAGCAGCAGATCCACAAGCTTGAAACGCTCAGAACGAAGATGCGTTTTGAGCTTGTGGATCTGCTGCTTTTGAATTTGAATCCTGAAAAGTAACAGTTTTGGACATGAGGTTTCCACCCGACAGAGAGGATATACTTAGTTGAGCGGAGTCCCCCAGGGCTCTATACTAAACCACCTACGTTTTGCCCGAAAATAGCCGATCTACAAGCTTGCAATGCGTTACAAGTTTTCACGTGGCGCGTCGCAAATGTCCCCACCACCCTAGAATAGGGATGCTAGGGGTTAACAGCTAGTGTAGGGTGCAGTAATAAGCATTTGTTAGGAACTATTTTAAAAGTACATGATTTGTCTGTATTAACCACTTAAACCCAATATGTATACTTGACCGGAGTCCCCCAGGGATCTATACTAGGCTCCCTCCCTACACCCCCCCCCCCCCCCTCTCTACACTAAATATGTCAGCCGAATGTTGGCCACCACCCAGACTACAGGACGTTAGCGTTCATGTGGTTAGTAAACAGACTGGAAAATATCCTCTTCATTCAGAGGTTGGTTGCATTTAGGGGCCGGACACACACAACTTTTTCTGGTTAAAAAATGCTTGGGCCTCCCAAAAGCCACCAGAAACGTTAACCTGTCCAAATCCATTAATCCAACTAGATTTTCAACAGGGTGTTGTGTTGAAGGTCCTGGTAGGTAGACCAGTCAACTAGACTCAACCCTATTTACCAGCAAGTAGCTGGGGTGGATCTACTTGTCCTGGAAGCTCTCGTTTTTCCCCCAGGAGGATTTGAGTAAGAGGAGCGCTTGTTTTTTTTTGTCCCATACATCACTTAACAAGGCAGGCACGCCGACAGCACGGCGCCCGAGGCTGGCGAGTGCCCGCAGCGAGCAGCCGATAACCCGCACGCGCCGCCTGAGTTGGCAAGCTGTTGGTGGACAGAATAGTTTATCATGTGAAGCAACACAAGCACTCCCTCGTTTTTTCCCAGCCATCTTCGGAAAAACTAATGTGTCCTGGAACATTTGGGCTATGCTGCGTTCTGAATCTCTCAACCTAAGCCACCTTCCTTTTCCTCTCCTTACTGGTTTAAACACTTAAACCCTATACACTTATTTAACTCCTCAGGGGTCTATACTAATTCCCCTACATTTCCCCCCCTATAGACCAAAGTATCTTTGCAAAAAATAGCCAGTCTACAACCCCACAACGCGTCGCAACGCGTTATGACCTTGCAGGTTGGCTATTTTTGCCGAATGTTCAACCCAAAATAGGGACACTTGTGGATAATCAATGCACCAACATCTCGCTAATGACACCAAGTTTCTATCCCCCTCCCTCCTCCTTGCTTCCAGTCATTTTAAAAACAGGGATTTTGTACGACGTCACGGTTAAAGTTCCCAACATTCACAAGAGAATTCCCCTTTAAGCAAAGCCGTCCTTTTAAAGCCATCGCCAAATCTAAGCATACATAAGAAGCAAAAAATTATAATTCTCATAATCCTCTGCCCAAAAAACACGGGGCCAAAGCATCAGCCCCTTCTAAAATATTAAAAAAGAAAAAGGTTTATTTTGTTTCCTTTTTTGCTGGAACTTCAAAACGACATTGAGTAGAATATTCAATGCTGGTCGCGTTTAATAATTTCTTTTTTTTTGTGCTCTGCGATAAGAAAGGTAATTCCTAAAAAGAATCGTCTCATGGTGGCGGTGTAAGCCGGGGGGGGTCCCGGTTTGTCCGCGAGTCACGCCTCGAGAATCTTTCCGTCTGAGATCCTCGTGCCACTCTGCAAGTGACGTGTCGTCCAAAAACCACCCGTTTGCTGTTTAAAGAGCTGTTGAAAAAGCCAAGTGGCGTTTCAATGCAAAGTTCTTTAACGTCAGACTTTAAGCGCAGAAACCATTTTCAAAAAATCGTTAACGTTTCCCACCAACTCAAGAGTTGAACGACGAGGAGAAAGCGTATCGACTTGCTGCTGCTCCCTCTTGTTTTTCAGGCTCGCTGAGGATGTTTTCTTTTGGGGGGGCGGGGGGGGGGGTCCAGAAGTTCACGGCCGCTACTTTTCCCCTGCCGTCCTAATCTAAATGATCCCAGGGAGGGGGAGGGGGTCTCAAGCGGCTTCAAAAACAATTAGACTTCAGGGGAGGATTGGGGGGGGGGGCATCGCCAGTGTGATGGCGTTCCTTTCTACAAATTCAGCTCGAGCACTTCGACTCCTTTCCCCGCTCTGACGAATGTCAGTTTTTGGCCGACCGTTTCCTCGTTAGCGAACAGGGGGTGGGGGGGGGGGGGGGGGTATTGTGGAGGTGATAGGAGGAGATGTGATGTGGGGAGGGGGTTGGTGAGGTCACAGCCTCGTTTGACATCCCCCCACCCACCCAACAAGAGAAACCGTTTAGAAGTCTCCTGACTTGCGGTTTCCCTCGACGCAGCGCGACCACGCCGTACGCCGTTTTAGTCTTCTTTGCTTCTTTCGTCACTTCGTCCCTCGAGTCCGGGCAGCGCTCCGTCTCTTCCACTCCGTCGCTTTCTCTCGCTCTCTCCCTTTTCTCCATCCCTCTCACTTGCCGCCCGTCGCTTCACTCGTTTTCTCGCCCTCTCTTCATGATTGGTTTTGGTTTCGCTCTCCCGTCGCTTTTCACAGGGTGGTTGCTTCGGTTGTAGCAGAGGAAAACAGATTGTATCCATTTTGTGTTTTTATCATTACCCAGATTAAAATGTGGACGAACTAAGCTCCACACAAGCCTAGCTCCATTCTTCCAGTAACCTGAAGGAACAAACGGAGAGGAACACATTAGACCACCAACTCCACGGTTCCAGTATCATGATCTTTTGACAAAACCTGGCTGACTACTAAAAGGAGGTGCACCATAGAGCTCTTCTAGGTCCAAAATGGACCCGTGAAATCTGTTCCCATAGGTTCAGACATGTTTTGGACCCAATCCCTAATTTGACGGGTGAAATTAATTCTGTGATCCGACATTACAGAATCGACCCTGACTGATGGATATCATATGGACCACTATTAATTTTGTTGACTAAGAGACTAATATTTTGATATTTAGTCGACTAAGACTAAACAATTTCAGATGACTAAAATAGGGCTAAAACTAAATGGTGTGTTATTCAAAAGACTAAATCAGAATTTGCTGTCAAGAAAATTGATAATCAAGTAAATCAAAAGACGCACAAGTACGTAGTATCGATACAATTATTTGCATTACAAAATGATACAATACGATATGATGCCGTTTACATATCGATGCACTGCTGTACCGTTACACCACTATTAAATTGCATGTTGCACATTTGATCCCATGGAGATATTGTTTGATCACTCTACCAACACACTGAACTCAGCTGGCAGCCTGGCACACATGTGCACGCTTAACTTTCCCCCCACCTTATTTTGCGCTGCAGTAATATGATCCCAAGTCAGCCTATCACACAAAACTTGACTTTTCACAAAAATCTCTCCTGATCAGCACTGACTACGGGACTTCTCAGATCCACCATTATGTACACAATGATAAACAGACCCCGGGACCCGAGGTAATAGAATCCAAACCAATCTGGACCCAACTGGCCATAATAAAACAAGGACCCCGGACAGTTCTCGGGTATTGTCAAGCATTTTCAATTTGGGTATACCAGTGAAGACTTCTTAGTGCACCGAATTCAGTCTTCCATGCAAGGTTTCTGTATCAAGGTTAAGGTTTAACCACTTAGAACCTCTATAAAAATTGCTGCCAGCAGCACCTGGTGCCCTCTTAAGCAGTACTGTCTGAGGTACGTACTCTCTAGTACTGTGACAGGCCTGTCACCCCGCCATGCTGGTATGCTCGTTCACCCTGGTACGTGGAATCTTGAGACAGAGCCACGTCCATCTGCGACTTGAACTCATCACCAAGGTAACTGTCCTGTGACACAAGAGGGAAAGAAACAAGTGTTAAAGCCATATTGTGACACTAGAGATGGGACAATACTTAAATGAAAAAATGCCAATATACTGTTATCAGGCCACATTAATCCTATTATGCATTATTCTCCGCAATAATACAAATGTTACGCTCCTCACACATGATGGCTTCACTGTCATAAAACAAAGTACAATAATTACACAGCAATACACAAGACAACATAACAGAGCATTTGATTTCAAATTCCAACTGATACTTCCAAAACAACAGATGGAGAACAGGTAGCCTGCTGCAACCCTCCTGATTTCGTGTATAAAGGGGCGTGTGTATAGAGCCGGCGAGAGACGGCGCCTGATCCCATTGGTTCACCGATCTGTCCGTCAACCCCCGCCCCGTTAACACAACATTACGAGCGACGCCCACTGCACTCTGGTTGGTTGGGAAATGAAACACTTCCTCATACCCAGTACAGGCTATAGTTGGGCCAGGCTTTTATTTTTTAGCAAAACTAAGCAATAAAAGCCTGGAGATCGAGGCTAGAGAACAGGTGGATTCAGTTTTTTACCTGGGACAGTTCAGGCTGGGATAGAATGGATGGATTGAGGCTTCTTACCTGGGACAGTTCAGGCTGGGATAGGCCGGGCTGGCTCATCTGGGAAGGCTGGCTCATGGAGATGTAGCCTTGAGTCAGGGGCCCCTGGGAGAAGGGCTGGGAGGCCCCGTCCTGGCTGGCTTGACTGTTGGGGCCGTTGGGCCCCTGGCCCCCGGCTCCCTGGGTGCCCGCACCGCGGCCCCTCTGCCGGCCTCCGCGGCCCGGCTTCCCCTTCATACCGCCACGACCTGGAGGCACCACCAGCCCTTCAGTTAATCACTGACGTATATATCCACAATGTGCAAAGTAATGCTGTACTACAAAATATACTGATGGCTCATGAATACATTTTACAAACATTAGACAATGTGCCCTACATATACAGACAGAGTGATTAAAGCAACACATTTGTTTTCATTAGGCCAGGTATTATCATTTTAAACCTATGATCCTGTTGTTCTACATACAGCCAAACAGACTGAGCCTTTATATTATATCCTAGGACGAGTGGTACATTAGGAAAATGTCATAACTCCATTATGAGTCCACCACAGCTAAAAACCAGAGCGGGCGGTCCATGTGTTAGATCGCGTATTTTAATTGCTCACATTTTTTATACGACGTTCATAATGGCAGAAACCTTGCCACAGTGTTTTTGTCCCAAATGGGCCGGCGTAGTGTTTACAAGCTGACTTGGATGAAATCACAGGTGAAATCTCGTCTTGCGAGACTTCCGGAGGGGCGCATCTAACACAAACACTGTGGAGAGTTCTGTCAATATGAACGTCAGATATCAACAAAAATACACGATCTAGCGCATGGACCGTCTGCTCGTTTTTAGCTGTGGTGGACTTGGGATGGAGTTATGATTTTTTTCTACTGTACCACTTGTCAGGTAAGAAAAAGAAGTCCGGAATTCTCTTTTAACCTGTGCTTCTAGAAAAAAACTAGACCATTTGGATTTTATGGAAGATGCTTTTGAATGTGTATTCTATTGCTCGTTGGACCAATTCAAACAACTTTAATATCTATTAAAGTCAGTAGATTGCTTGGTCGGAACTACCCGCTCTGCGTTTCCTATTCAGACAGATCAACACCAGTTGATAAGGTGGTAGCTGTACCTGCGATGGGTCCGTTGCTCTGGCCCAGGTACCCCGGCGGGGGCATGGGGGGCATGACCAGGTTGAAGGGGATGGGAATGTTCAAGGCCATGTGACCCGGCCCTGCCCCAATCATACCAATCTGGTCGTGAGTCTGGAAGTACATGTTGGTTGGACGCCCTGCCGAGAGACAGACAGACATGTGATTACACTTTTGGGCTAGAGCTTTGGATAAAGGCGCTTTAGAAATGCAGCGTTTCCAACCATGGAAGCTCTTCATCGATTAGACGCGGGGGGGCCTGATGATTAGCTTAATGTGCAACACTATTTTCTCACTCAACAGTAAACAAACCAACATACAGTATGAGTTTATACAGGGTATCTGCACGTTTCTAAAGATACAATTTAATGACTTTTAAGACAAATTGGCCAAATTGTCAAATATTATTTAAAAAAGAGGCAAACATTGTTAAAATAGAAGATCTACAAGATCGTAGTGAGCTTATAGTTTGGCTATTTTCACAATTTTTATCTGTGGAACCGAGTCAAACTAAATGCAACACCTCAAACTCTTACAAATCCAAGGTGCTTGTCAGGGTGTACTGGGGGTTTTGGGGGGGGGGTGCAGCCTGAAAAGTGTGGGAACCCTTGATTACTCACCTGGGTTGCTACGGTCGTAGGCGGAGCCAGGAATGAGAGCCTCACGGGCGTCGTACATGGCTGTACTCATGAAGCGTCCCCCCTGGCAACATGAACACACGTTAGCTCTTACTGTGCACAGGGTTCATAATACAGAAACCTCTTATCTCCATATTCGACTTATCTGTGTTTTTTTCCGTAAATTAACGCCCTACTTGATCACACTATAGCATCAAAAGTTTAAAAATATCAAAAGTAGCAGATCCGCAAGCTCACGGATCTGCTACTTTTGATATTTTTAAAATTTGAATCCTGAAAAGCAACAGTTTTGGATGAGATTTCCACCCGACAGAGACGATATTATGCTTTTTCCAATAACGATATTCCAAAAGCTTTTTTTTTTTTTTTTTGTCCATGAGTCACACTAATGTCCAGAAATTCACGTGACCAGATGACAGGCTCTACACCACTGGTGCTCAACGTGGGGCCTGGGGACACCCGTGGGGTCCCCCAGCTAAATGATTGACTGTTGGGAACCAAATGGACACAATGTGTCACGATGAGACGTGTTGTGAGTCTGCTGACCAGCTTGCAGATCTAGTATTTTGTGTATACCTCACAGGGTTGATGGTGCTGACCAGCTTGTAGATCTAGTATTTTGTGTATAACTCACAGGGTTGATGGTGTTGACCAGCTTGCGGGGCTTGCTGAACTGCATGAGGCTCTCTCGCAGGTTGTTGAGGGGTCCCTCCACCAGCACCTTCTGCTCCTTGTAGTAGTTCAGCAGGTGGTTCCACAGAGGCTGCTTGGACAGGGCCTTGGGGTTCCCCACGATGATCACCCCATATCTAAACACACACACACCATGAACAAAGAGCGGTGGTCAGATGATCACCCCGTAATCTATACCAGCAACACACGAACACGAGAGAGCGAGGGACCCTCTCCCGGGTCCATTTGTACACTCTCAGAGTTATGGTGGTCCTTGAAATTTAAAAGTTTGAGAGCCACCTGTATTGAAATTGCATAGCTGACGTGAAGTTTGCATTCCAGCTCTGACAGTGTGATTATTGTTATAACCGGTTCCAGAAACGGTTCCAAAAGCGATGGAACTGATTCCGGTTCCACAATGTTGGGGACGTTAGGAACCAATTTGGCTCCATTGGCCCCATTTGTACACTCTGAGAGTTATGGGGTCTGTGGCCTAATCCATACTAAACTGGGGGTCCTAGAAATATTAAGTTAACGTTTTGAGTTTTACAGCATCTGCATGCTCACAATTATGTTTACATTAGATGTTGACAACATGTTAACGTGTTGATAAGATCAAGCACGCACAGAACCTTCAAGCACCGTATTGATAATCTTTGTACTTTGAGGAGATGTGTAGAAAATGTGTAGAAACTGTCTTCTCTCAGTGAGCTAACAGTTTGTCTGGAGTCACACTGCCCTTTACTGGCAACATTGGTGTACTGCTGCTGTTGTATTGCAGATGTTGCTTTTTTATGTTATTATTGTTTGTCTTTCACTAGTATTTCTAATGCTGCTACAGTGTCTGAGGAACCAAACAAAAACTTTTTTTACTCTATGTAGCAGTACACAAGACACCCCTAAGGCCTGATTTATACTATATACTCTGCATCTCATGTAACAAGCTTGTAGATTTTCAATGCACAACATGATGTGCAACCGAGTAGAAATCAGGCATAATAAAGGCTCTACACATCACTAGTGTCAGAGAGTGGGGCGGTCAGACTCACTTAGCTCTGGTGAGCGCTACGTTGAGACGGCGAGGGTCGTTCAAGAAGCCGATGCCCTGGTGCTCGTTGGCACGAACACACGACAGGATGATGAAGTCCTTCTCTCTGCCCTGGAAGGCATCCACACTGGCGATCTCCACCTCCTATGGAGAGAGCGCAGGGACAAAAAACACAGCCCCGGTCACACTTGGCAATGGCATTAAAATAATGCGTCCTGGGTCAGCTGGTCACAAGTTGATGGCCACAAGTATAGGTGTAAATGCTTTCAAACCGCCATAGAGCTGATCGCTCAGGGAGCTTTCGGAGGTGACTTGCTGGGACACATTAGTCCACGTGTAGCTAGGGATGCACCACTTTTTCGGCCATACGTCGGTATTGGCCGATACTCGCCTTGTTGATTGACATCGGTGTAACAGCAATTAGAACAGTGGTTTAGAACAGTGGTTCTCAAAAATAGCAGATATACAGATACAAGCTCACAGCGCATCAGTTAGTGCCACGCTGCGAGCTTGTAAATCTGCTTTTTCATTGAAGTGTTTGAAAAATGCTGATGCGGGGTCCATGGCATGAAAAAGTTTGAGAACTACTGATTTAGTAGAATCGGCCTCAGGACTAAACCCATTAAAGGACGACTTCACCGATTTTCAACCTATCTTCATATAATTGGTCCTCACTAATACTCATGATAAAATAGTTAAAAATAAATCTACTCTGTCTGTGTCTCATAGGAGGGCTGTGGACAGTTCAGAGTCCCGTCTACCAGTGACATCATCAATGGGGAATCCAAGCTAATAGAAACTGCAGGCTTTCTATTCCTGGAAAGTTGCAATGCAATACAAGAAGCCATTGCTCTCGTGTTAATAAAAATCTAAATAAAAAATGTGAAATCTTGTTGGAAAAAAAAAATCATGCCTAACGATGATGTCACTGGTAGACGGTTCCTGGACTGTCCACAGCCCTCCTATGAGACACAGACCAAGTAGAAAAAAATGGTACCATTTTATCATGAGTATTAGTGAGGACCAATTATATGAAGATAGGTTGAAAATCGGTGAAGTCGTCCTTTAAGACCGGGAAAGCATCGGTGTCATTTTAGATTTCTTTGGCTATTCAAAAATAGTAGATATACAAGGTCATAGCGTGCCACCGAGTGCCGAGCTTGTAGCTCTTCTATTTATGAAAATTTGAGCAAATATTTGAATTCATATATTTTTGCAGGGAACATTTGTATCTAAAATCTTTGCTTCTGGGGGTCCCTGAAAAAAATATTTTGAGATATTTTGTATTTAAATCTTTTATTCAAAAAACTGTTACGATTTAGAAAATATTTTTAGAATATTGCCTCATGTCTTAATGTGTTAATGGTTTTTAAAGCATACTGCGATGAAGAGCTAGTAGGTGTGTAGTTGTTCAGTGTACCTGGTAGAGTTTGGTGTGCAGGGAGCCACTGAACTGCATGTACTGGACCAGGTAGGAGCGCTGGCCCTCGTAGGGGGTGATGATGCCGATCTGGTCCGGTTTGGCTCCGGCCTTCAGCAGTCTGGTGGTGATCTTCTCCACGTTGGACGCTTCCGTCCTACAACGCAGCAACACACACACACACAGAAAATCACTTACTGGTCCGCAAATAAGGAACAGAAGACGGGGGGGGGGGGGTAGCTTGGTCAGTAGAGGAGCTGTCTGGTAATCATAAGGTCACCGGTTTGTCTCCCGGTCCACCCATGTCTAACTGTCCCTGAGCAAGTCAGGATATTTGATATACACATACTGTACATACTCCTATGTGGAGTCCTTTGCACAGCAGTTATTTAAGCGTTTACCTGTTGAGGTAGGACGTTCCAGAGCTGGCGATCTCCTCCTGGCCTTGAGTGACGTAGAAGTACATGGGCTTGTCTGGCTGAGGCCACTGGAAGTCAAAGCCTTTCTTGATGCGGTCGCCTGGACGGGACAGAGGGGATCAAACCGTCAACAGAGAGACAGAGGAGATCAAACCGTCAACAGAGAGACAAAGGAGATCAAACCAGAGAGGAGATCAAACCAGAGAGACAGGAGATCATCATTTCTTGTTCTTGATCTCTGAGCACACAAATAAATGACCGGTCAGCTCGGGTCCGTCTATTTCCAGAAAGATATTGCTTAAATTCAGGTCAATTACCTTTGCCGAATCATCTGAGCATATTAAATCAAGTCAACAACAGGCATCGGATAGATGTCAACATTGAAGCAAACCAACGTTGATCGGGAGGATTATCATTTGCTGAAGACATCAAGTGATCATCGCGTCAGCAATCCAAGGTGTGTGGATAGCTTGTAGAAGTGTTTGTTTTGTAAAGAAGCATGGAGTATAAATGAAGCTTAACATTACAAATAATGTCATTGGAATGCACAAGGAAACATCTGTGAAATAACCGGCATTGCCTATACACAGCGTTTTTCCTGGCCACCGTGACAGCCGTCATTCTCAAAGACACCAGACCTCTTATTTTGAGGCCAAAAGAAGATTACGGTGCACGCTGCAGTACAATATAAATGAAAGTCCAACATTTCCAAAGTGGACATGCACTGACCGGCGGTGACTCCGTTCTGCAGGGAGCCCTCGTAGAAGATGTTGGAGGGGAAGGCGCTGAGCGCAGGGTGCATGCGGTACTGGACCTGCAGGCGGATGGGCCGGATCCCCAGGACCACCAGACGCTCAAACAGGGACTGAGACAGGCCCGCCTTGGCTGCCTTCTTACACATGACCACTGGTCCCAGCTGGCAGTGGTCTCCCACCAGGATCAACTGCGGAGGATGAATGGCAGTTTAACTAATGATGCCATCAAGTTGTTTAAAGACGTTTAACACATTTAGATCAGAGGACGATTTTACAAATGCATTCTAAACCATTCAAGATGTGAAGACCAGAAAATGTTCAAAAATAGCAGATGTACAAGCTTGCAGCACGGCACAAAGTGACACGCTGTGAGTTGTGTCTGCTATTTTTGAATATCCTACGTTAAAATCAAAAATGCCCGGTTTATATGGGTTTCACTTGTTTAAACACTTAATTTAGAACAGAAATGAGCACAAATGACATCTTTCAACACTGTATAATGCAACATACAGATGCACACATAGCGTATGTCAAAAGGATAAAACGCAAAGAAGCCCGACGGCTTATTTACATTGTCGTCCTTTGGTGTAAGTGTGTGTGTGTGTGCATGAATGCGTGCATACAGTATACCTGCTTGGCCCCCAGCACCACAGGTACCATACACTCAGGCTCGGTGGCCTGTGTGCTCTCGTCAATGAGGATGGAGCGGAACTGCATCTTGGCCAGACGGGGGTCTCCGGCCCCCACACAGGTGCAGCAGATCACGTCAGCGTTCTGGAACAACACAGAGAGAGGAAGCTCCGGGTCAGAACCGAACACACTTTTGGCCTAGAGAGTCCCACTATAAGAATGGAAATCCACTTCTCCATGTTTAACTGATGTCTCCTCTATGTTATGTGGCCCTTTAACAATATTGTACTGTAGCTTTACTAGCCTTTTAACATATTTACCCATGCACTGCAATGATGTCTGGCTACCTTGTAGGCATACAATTAAATACAAATAATATATATAATTTTTAAGTATATATCAAACTTCAATATTTGAAAAGAACATTTGACTATAATTATACAATGAAAAAGCAAACAAGTAAATATAAAATACACAAACTGAACTAAGTTTTGTTTCACTTAAGCTACAGTTTTGAGCTTGTAGATTGGCTATTTTGGAAACGTGTTGGAAGGTACAAATTGGGACATATCGGCTGCTAAATTTCCCAAACCGATGTCAATAAAGTCAAATAATGGCCGATATATCAGTAAGGCTCTAGAAGTAACCGCCCCGGTCAATGTCCGTTGCCCTTGTGTGTGTTTCTCACCATGAGCAGCTCTCTCTCGGCCGTACGTTTCAGAGCTCGGTAGCGTTTCTCGTCAGCAGACGACAGTTCACCCGTTTCATCCTTCAACTGCTGCAGCTTCTGAAGCTCTGGCATGCTAAGAGAGAGACACACACACACACACACACACACACACACACACACACACACGTGTAATATTGTAACATTAGCATAGCTAACAGGATAGTTAACAGTGTGTTCACACAGGTCAGACTGTCTGGATCAGGTCTTTGAAGATATGCGCTGTACTGTAACACAAGCCTGTATTTAGGGGTGCAACAGTAAATTGAAAAAATCTATTTATTTTATAAAACAATCAATAATGTAATCAAATAATTGATTAGTAATCGATCCCTATTCTGGGCATGTCATTATAAGATGGAGAGTAAAAAAGTAAGTCACAAAATGTCCAAAATAAAGAAAATAGCAGAGCTGCAAGCTCATAACTCGCTGCGAAGCGTTGAACTTCCATTGAACTTGCAGAAACTCAAGTTTCCCAGCATGCCACTGACCTGTCCATGTTGCTGATCTGGTTGTGCAGGGCCAGGAAGGAGACCGGAGAATCGATGGCCTCTCGGCTCTTGGCACAAAGCCGAACCACCTTCAGCCCGGTCTGGTGGATCTTCTCCGTGAGCTGGTCCACAGCGATGTTACTGGGAGCACACACCAGCACTGGCCTGCAGGACGGACACGTGGTGAGGATTGAGAAGTAAATATATTGCCGACAAAATGCCTGACTAAAAGTGTTGTGCAACACTTTCTGTTGAAAATGAGCCAGACTCTACATGGCGTGTTACCCGTTGCCCTGTTGTGTCAGGTGATAGATGGTATAAAACACTGGCTCTCACCCCGTGGGCCTTGAGGATATTGCAAATGGGCCCCCAAATTAGCCTGGCATGGACAGACTTATATCACTGTGTAGATATTAGTCTGGAATCTCTGTGTGGAACCTGCATCTCCAAGTGGCGGATAAAATAAATCATATGAAAACTAATAGAATACGCACATCACTTCATTGAGGATAAAGAAAACGCCTCTGGTGATAAACCCACCCAATATTTGCATACAGGGCCCTGATTGGTGCCCCACAACTTGGGGAAAGCTAAATCCAATCACAACCGAGTGGGGCCAGACTAATTTGCCAAGAGCTCTTTTGTTGCACTGGCAGATTTGTCTAGTTTCCAGGCTACCCCCAAATAATTGCTATAACACTAATGTTTTAATGATAACATGACATTAAAATTGTAAAATTAATTCATGGTATTTTCTCTTTTTGTTTTCATTCTGATACTGAACAATTCATTGATAATTAAAATAAATATGCTCTGAAAATGCATGCAGCCCACCCATCTGATGGGTGGGCCATCTCATCTAAAAATATTTTGAGATGGGGTCCACGGCCAAATACTATAATTTTGGGGGTCCTTGACATGAAAAAGTTGATATGGCAACATAAGTTTTTCAGAAAACTGATTTAGAAGACATTTGTAGAATGGGCCACATGTCTTAATGAGTTGATGGTGTTACCCGTTGCCCTGTCGTGCCAGGTGGTAGACGATGGTTGCTGAGGTGACGGTCTTCCCTGTACCAGGAGGACCCTGGATCAGACTGAGAGGTCTCTGTAGCACCGTCTTCACAGCGTACACCTAGTTCAACATAACAATAACATCGGTTATTGACACACGTCATTAAGAGGATAATGGTCAAACACTATGCAGACCATGCATAGCTTCTAATTTTGTTACATCTAATCTTAGTGTTTAAGGTCTTTTCACACGAGGAGCGATTGACGTGCCTTGTTCAGTCGTTGTCAGCGAGAAGCGAGCAGGCAGGTAGGGAGGCGTGGGCATAGGAAGGTGCTCTTTGGTGATTTATTTTTTAAATTAGCTGAAAACCAAGGCACTCTTCCAAAAAGTTAAAAAGATGTAATCATGGCTAGTTCATCATGGCTTTTTTTTTACCCATCCCAATGAAGAACTAGGCAACTAGCCTTATATTAACACTTTTAACATGTGCCTTGGTTGTACATATTCTATGAATTGAAATGCGTTGACCTTTTTTCTACTCGCCACTTTAAAACGCGTCTATTCCCACGAGGAGCACAGTGTGACCTCGCAGATGCAAGCGAGAACGCAGGCGTCGTGCAGCTCCCCATCTGAAAAGCCCTTTCAGCCAACCAGGTTTTTAGAAGTGATTTTCAAGAGCAGATCTTCAAGTTGCTACTGTAGCTTCAGAGATCAGTTCTCCAATCTCTGTTCTTTTTAGCAGGCGACAGCAGCAATGTTGACACAACACTCAGAAGGTAACAATACTTGTGTGTGTGTGTGTGTGTGTGTGTGTGTGTGTGTGTGTGTGTGTGTGTGTGTTACCTGAGAGTGGTTGAGGTCAGGCAGGCCCTGGGCAGTGAAGCGTTTGGGCAGTTGACATTTAATGATGACATCTTCCACCTCATGGCCCAGCAGCTTGTGGTAGATGTAACCCGACACTGAAGTCTCATCCACCGCGAACGTCTTCAACGCGCTTTGCATCCTGGGACACCAAACAGACACATTATAGGGGGGGGGGGGCAGGAGGGTTGTTCACAAATCTCTATTAGGATCTTATATGGCAGTCCTATCTGGAGGTTGTTTCATGTTTGGGGCTAAATCTGCTCCTGTTCAGTTGTATTCTAGCTCTGCAGGAGTCATCTATACAAGGGTCATTCTGTTGAGTCCGGAGCTAACCTCGCAAACAGCTGGACTGATCAGTCACAATGCGACGCGTTCCTGAGCTTGTAGGTCTGCTATTTCGGCTTAAGAGATTTGGTGTAGTGGGAAAAAAGGAGCGGACCCCTGGGGGACCCCGTTCAACTGAGAATATATGGATTAAGTTGTTAACCACTTGAACCCCAGCACCTCAGGTCCAGTTTACCAAGTGTAGAGGGTTTAAGTGGTTAAAAGTATACATAGCAGGATTCTTCCACTTAAATAAATAAGTGACCTGGATATTGGATTGAGTGAAGTTGCCCAGAAAAAGGAAAGTTCAGATTTTTATAGTAGTGGATGGAAGTAAAGTCTACTCTACACTGTTGAGTACATATTGGTCTTCTATCACTGTGGTGAACCTGCAGTGTACCGTACCTGTCAAAGGAAGTGGATTTCCATACAAAGTCCACCTGGAAGTTGTGGGGGATCTCCACTGGAGCTCCAACGCTGCTCCGCAGCTCAATGGCAATCTCATCACCATAGTCTGAAAACAGACGCTGCTCAGGAAAGCAACCAGCATTATGTACGTTCTAGATATGAATATTTTGAACAGCGTTGCTGTCGGGCAGAAACCTCTCATCGCCATGGTGTAACTTTTTGCGTTTTTCCGTAAATTAATGCCCTACTACTTGATCATACTACAGCGTAACACAAGTATCAAAAGTAGCAGATCTACAAGCTCGAAACGCGTTTTGAGCTTGTCGATCTGCTACTTTTGCTATTTTTTAGTCCTGAAAAGTAACAGTTTGACATGAATGAGGTTTCCACCCGACAGACGATATGATGAATGTTAAAGTGGAGGTGACCATTTGTTGTAGTTTCAGATACAGACAGAAAGGATACTGTCGGGGACTTTGATGACATGACCAATTCCCTTCCACATGGGCGCCAAGTCTCCCTTGTAGCGCAGACAGATCTCATCGCCTTGCATCAGCCGCATATCTGTGAGCCGTACCAAACAAGAAGCCAATTAGAAAGGAACCCATACTCACAGCTGAAATGATTAATTAACCCATTAAGACCGGGAACAGTATATACCCTATACATTGTTATACCTTTAAAACCGGGAAGGCATCCGTGTCATTTTAGATGTGGCTATAGCAACAGGAGTTTTTAATGTATTTTTAAAAAAATAAAAAATAGAAGATTTTCTGAAAACTTCGGTTAGGATTTAGAAGAAGTTTTTTAAATCGACCTCAGGTCTAAATGGGTTAATGATTTATCAATATTGTGTCATTATACAATACCTTGATACACACACACAAAAATCGCACACAAAAACCTCAAAAACAAATTAAAAATTGGGCAAAATAAAATAAGACAAGCACAGCACGCCATGGAGGGATGCAGGTATGGGGTTGAGATGCTGCGTGCAATGCTGCCGAGAGGAATGTGGGTTCTATATACGACACAACATTAACCACTGGAGGAGAGGAGCGGTGGTGGGCAGGGGGGTGCAGTAAGACGAGGATATAAAAGCTGACAGAATTACCACCTGAGTCCGTCTTGGGCAGAGAGAAATAAGCAATCCTCTTTTTATTCAGCCCCAGGTCCCACCTGACCGTTATATTGTCTTGGGTCTGTGGGTAAAGATGGAGAGGAGAGGAAGGGAGAAGAGAAGAGACCTGCTATTTTTGCCATTCAAAAAAAAAGTGTGAAACATTTTTTGAAAGATTTCTTCTGTAACGACGTTCCCAAAATAGGGTCGCCGCCAACTATACCTGCCACATCTAGCTAGGGCTGTCACGATTATGCTTTTCAGTTTTACTTGACGATTAATTGTTACTCAAATAATTGTGATTAACGATTTGATTGTGTTTCTGTCGTTGAGCATTATTGGAACAAATTACATTTCTGTTTGGCTGTTAGGCTTCGTAAACAAAAGTTGCACAGGGCAGATATGAAAATTAACACATTTGATTACTTTATACTTAAAAATAAACATTAATAGTGGAAATAGCCGTTCTACAAGCTCAAAACGTGTCGCATCGCAACACGTTTTGAGCTTGTAGATCTGCTATTTCCATTATTTGATATATTTTTTAAATATATGATTTTTTTTTACATGGAAATGATTATGACGATAATTTCAAATAACTGCAATTATGTAATAATTGTGACAGGCCTACATCTAGCGAGAACACGCACCACGTTTTCATGGCGTTCTAATTCTAACCCAGACAGAATCTACACGAACAACAGGAGTGATGTTTTGATGACGTACCTGGGACTCTTTGAGCTTCTTGTCGTAGTCAGCCTCCAGTTTGACCAGCGGGCCAAAGATGTTCTGGTACTGGTAGGCGTCCTCGTAGCGCAGCAGGACGTGCTGCGGCTCCTCGTCCACGCCGGGCTTCTCCAGGTCTTCCAGGGTGGCCCCGGGGTTGTCCTGGGAAGGGGAGGAGTCAGGGGACACTGCCTTATTAGAAATCCTACCCTTTCAAACGCACGCTGCGGTATACCGGGTGTAGGCAGTAGGGCTGTTGCAGTTAAAGGATGGCATGAAACCCTGGGCTGATTTTGTAGTTCTTTTTCCGTTCTTTTTTTTTCATATGAAAGAAGGTTTCATATGTTGTTTCATGGCCCTTTAAGACATTTTCACTAGCGCTAGCACCACCGCTTGCGGTACAACCACCTGGGTGGGGGTGTGTGTGACTTCCTTTAGAAAAGCATCACTGATGCAACAGTCTCCAGGGTTGCCGCACATTTTTAACAATGAATTTTCATTGATAGCACACAATGCCCCTAGGCCTAGACAGATTCGAGCAAAGGTGTCACGTGACAAAAAGAACAGATCTACAAGCTCACGGTGCAACGTGTTGTTAGCTTATAGATCTATTATTTTTGTCACGTCCTGTAAACATTAAGCCACACATATTTGACGCAATGCTAGACATGTTTTATATGAACAAAATCAATAGCCAAAAACTATTACCGGTATATCCAAACATTTTCCAAAACATTTGATTAATTCCAAACCTTTTCCAGGCCTGGAAAACGTTGAATTTCAAATATATTTCCATTTTCATGACCGTGGGAACGCTGAGTCTCACAACAATCACAACTCATCATGTGATGCGCTCCTCCCGCAGGAAGGCCTTTGATTTGATTCATTTGACAAATGAAAAAGAAAAACATCTATGTATAAATCCCAGGAATCTCTGCACGTTATTCCATCGCATATCTCACGAACCATTCACCCGATCCGACTTCACACTTGGTGGGTTGTAACAGCTAACAGCAAATTATATCCAACTAGACCATACCCGTAGGGGGATATGAGCACCCAAAGTGTGCAGTTTGGCTTATGCGGTGAGAACAGACAGTTTATCAGGGATCGAAAGTGAGTTTGTACTGTGTAGTGCAGTGGTTCTCAAACTTTTTCATGGCAAGGACCCCCAAATTGACACTTGTTAGCCCGCGGACCCCCATTTGAAAAGATATGCGAGGGACCCCCATAAGAGAAGATTTTTTTACGGCTCTAGCAGTGAATGTCAACCATTTTAATTTCAAGGACCCCCAGTTTGACATGCATTAGGGCTACGGACCCCCATTTAATGGCATTTCTATCCCTTGGACCCCAGTTTATATGGTAAAATGTATGTTAATTTAACTGTGAGAGTGTACAAATGGAACCAAATGGACCCGTTAGAGTCCATTTGGTTCCATTTGTACACTGTCAGAGTTACAGACCCATAAGGGTCCATTTGGTGCCTAATCTATCATTTAGCTGGGGACCCCCTGGAACTCCCTCAAGGACCCCTGGGGGTCCCCAGACCCCACTTTGAGAACCAATGGTGTAGTGTGTACACACACACGCACATCCCGTCGTGGAGGAACAGAACACCCACAAACACCCGCCCATATAAAGATCTAACAGGCGGAGCCGTTCCCCGTCGGCCGTCGCCAACACACACACGCGCGTGCGAGCCGTCGCGAGCACTCGCGCAAACACAAATAATGTACATTGTGACACGTGCCTCCCCAACGTGCATGCGCACGTGCGTGTCCACGCATACACGGCCGCGGACCGAAGTTGTGGTGCGATCATCTCCCCCCCACCCACACACACACCACGGAGGCAGCCACGAAATGTGGCTCTCTGGCGAGAGTGGGTGGGGTCTATGGTGTAGAAGCACGGTGTTGCCATGTTGTTCTATTGTAAGCGGTTTAGGGGCCATATTGGTGGTAGTGTGTTTTGGCGTTGGTTGTGAAAGTGCAGGTGGGTGTGGGGACGCGTTGTGAGCTTGTCGATCGGCTGTTTTCCAAGAGGCAAGGTATATGTGTGAAAGCGCTGCGTTTGGCCTTCTTTTCATAGACCTTGTTGCTTGTAGGGTTCGTTTCGTTTGGCCTTGTTTTCATAGACCTTGCTGCTTGTTTCGCGCGCGAAACCTGGCAACGACACATGCGCAGTTTGGGGCACAGACGACCCAAGACACCAAGACAGACCGACAGAGGTTACTCAAATTATATGTAGGATCAGAGAGCTAAGCAGCCATGACGTCACAACCAAGGAAATAAAAAAAAATATTAATTACACCCCGAGAGCGTTTTATTTTGAAGGAAGCTGCTGCCTACCTTCCATAGCTCCTCCAATTTGTTGATCTGCTGGGCGGTGATCTGGCGCGCTCGGAGCTGCTCCTGCTCAGACGGGATCTTGACCAGCCAAGACAGGAAGCAGCGGTCCTGGATGAGAGGCTGCCACTGGGAGCTGTCCCAGTTGATGTCCTTCAGGCTGCTCTGACTGGCACACGGCTGTCTGTGTGTACGCATCACAAACACAGCAGCAACGCATCGCAAGGTTGGATTAGATACAGTGTTTAAATTAAGCAAACGCTGCAATGTTTTGTTTGATGCGTCCCGTCTTAAAAATGTGCGTCAGAGACACAGGACGCAGGGCTATGAGCATCACTGACATGCTTTCATTCACATGTAAATACAGCTGTAGTGAATGATGGAGGACGTCAAACTAAATTTGTCTTTGGTAACTTTTACAGACTATCGAAAACAAGCAATCAACAGTTGAGT